>NW_028120595.1:0-130000 GCF_965178545.1 Coloeus monedula | reverse complement strand
GGGACCCGCGGGCGGCAAGGGGTGGAGGGTACCCTGAGGGGAGCCGCAATGTCGGGAAGAGGTGCCGTGAGGCGGCGGGGGCTGCCCTGAGGGGACCCGCGGGCGGCAAGGGGTGGAGGGTACCCTGAGGGGAGCCGCAATGTCGGGAAGAGATGCCGTGAGGCGGCGGGGGCTGCCCTGAAGGGACCCGCGGGCGGCACGGGGCGGGGGATACCTTGAGGGGACCCACAATGGCGGGAGGGGGGAGCGGCGGGCGGCGGGGAGGTGCGGTGGGGCGGTGTGAGGAGGCGGAGCGGTGCGGGACCGGCGGGGGGACGGCGGCGGCTCACGGGGGGCTGGCGGGTGGCTGCAGGCGGCGGCGGGTGCCGGACCGGTGGGCTCCGGATGGCGGCAGGTGCAGGAGCGGCGCGGGACTGGCGTGGGAGTGGTGCCGGAGGCGGGAAGCGCCGTGAGGGGAGAGGGGCGGGGCGAGGGGCGGGGCTACATTGCGCGCGAGGGAAGGGGCGGAGCGTCGTGACGCGCGAGGCGCGGGCGGAGCCGGGGCCGGAGCGTCGTGACGCGCGCGGCGCGGGCGGAGCGTCGTGACGCGCGAGGCGGGGGCGGAGCGTCCTGACGCGCGAGGCGGGGGCGGTGCCGGGGGCGGAGCGGCGTGACGCGCGCGGCGGGGGCGGTGCCGGGGGGGGAGCGTCGTGACGCGCGCGGCGGGGGCGGAGCGTCGTGACGCTCGCGGCGGGGGCGGTGCCGGGGGCGGAGCGGCGTGACGCGCGCGGCGGGGGCGGAGCGGGGGGCGGAGCGTCGTGACGCGCGCGGCGGGGGCGGTGCCGGGGGCGGAGCGGCGTGACGCGCGCGGCGGGGGCGGTGCCGGGGGGGGAGCGTCGTGACGCGCGCGGCGGGGGCGGAGCGTCGTGACGCGCGCGGCGGGGGCGGGGACGGGGGCGGAGCGGCGTGACGCGCGCGGCGGGGGCGGTGCCGGGGGCGGAGCGGCGTGACGCGCGCGGCGGGGGCGGTGCCGGGGGCGGAGCGGCGTGACGCGCGCGGCGGGGGCGGAGCGTCGTGACGCTCGCGGCGGGGGCGGTGCCGGGGGCGGAGCGGCGTGACGCGCGCGGCGGGGGCGGAGCGTCGTGACGCGCGCGGCGCGGGCGGAGCCGGGGGCGGAGCGTCGTGACGCGCGCGGCGGGGGCGGTGCCGGGGGCGGAGCGGCGTGACGCGCGCGGCGGGGGCGGTGCCGGGGGGGGAGCGTCGTGACGCGCGCGGCGGGGGCGGAGCGTCGTGACGCGCGCGGCGGGGGCGGAGCGTCCTGACGCGCGCGGCGGGGGCGGAGCGTCCTGACGCGCGCGGCGGGGGCGGGGCCGGGGCCGGGGCGGAGCGGCGTGACGCGCGCGGCGCGGGCGGAGCCGGGGGCGGAGCGTCGTGACGCGCGCGGCGGGGGCGGTGCCGGGGGCGGAGCGGCGTGACGCGCGCGGCGGGGGCGGTGCCGGGGGGGAGCGTCGTGACGCGCGCGGCGGGGGCGGAGCGTCGTGACGCGCGCGGCGGGGGCGGAGCGTCGTGACGCGCGCGGCGGGGGCGGAGCGTCGTGACGCGCGCGGCGGGGGCGGGGCCGGGGCCGGGGCGGAGCGGCGTGACGCGCGCGGCGGGGGCGGTGATCGGGGCCGGGGGGGCGTGACACATGTGTGTGGGGTGGGAGCCTGCGATGAATGGGGGGTAGAGCTTAGGATGAGTGATAGGTGTGGGTGGTGTGTGTGCGCACCGAAAAATTGGCTAATTAACTAATTATCCAATTATCTAATTCAGTTAGTGCTCCAGATGGGATATATTAGATTTGATAAGGAAATTCAACTCCTTTCCTTGACAGAGAATAGTCAAAAACACCAGTGAGCAATGGCTCCTGTACCTGAAGGGAGCCCACAAGAAAGATGAGGAGAGACTGTAAGAGTGGAGTGACAGTGACCCACAAAGACCGTGCTGTACCCGGGCCCGGCCGTGGTCCTGGCACTTTTCCTGCATTCTGATTTTCTGTTCAGAAGTCACTATGTGGCCAAATCTCTGGGTCTGGCTAAACGGTGTTTAGTGCAGAACTGATGCGATGGTCACTCGCAATCGCCCAGAGCAGGAGCCAACTTGCAACTCTGGTGAAACTCAAGTGACACCAGCTGAGGCACACGCTCCAGATAACACACTGTGGGTGTGCCAGGGTCAGGGGCAAATGGTCAGGGCTTACCTTCTTCTGGTTTGAGGCCCAGTTTGGCAGCAACACAACATTCCAGTGCAGGATCAGTGCCAAAGGGAAGGGCTGCACAGATGCCCTGAGCCCCAGTCTCTGCATCAGCAGCAGTGGGTGGGTGGACCTCACCCATTTCCAGATTCAAATCCATTTGTTTGTCACTCCTGCTAGTTTATAGGCTCTGAAAGCTCATTTCAGCTGTTCAGTGACAGCACTAGCTGGTCCATGGATTTAAGGAAGCAGACAGGCTTTGGGAATGTGTGTTGCCATTTGAGACTTGTCCAACAAAAGGGGCACAGGAGGAGGACAGGTGTTAGGACCGAGTCTGGAGAGCTGGCCGCATAAACGACCCGTACACCGATACGATTAAGTATCCTTCTCCCTTTATTGTTCAACTATGCCAACTTATATCTACTTTTGAAAAGATCCATGCCCAGTCCCTCTAGATGGACTCTAATCAGAGGGGGAGCCGGGCAGCTGTATACCTTGCCAAGGACTCTCAGGGCTGCCTGCAGTCAGGGGCCTGTTCAGGAGCTTTTCCTCAGCAACCCTGCAGTGTCCAGTCTTTCCAGGGGTATCATATGCCCTTGTTCCATAAGGAATCCCTCTACTGACAGGGAGCTGTCACCGGCCCCGTGCTCATGGGCTGCAGGGGACACCTGCACTGAGGAAATGGAAATGGGAAAGAGGGAAATGCAACCTGATGGGATGCACCTCTGGCACCACATTTCCTCTTCTTCCTGCTGTCCTGGAAAACCCCAAGTAAATCCAGTCCCTCAGACCTTGCATCCCTGAACACCAGGAGAGCCGGTGTTTTACCCAGATCCCAGTGCCCTGCACGGCTGCGCTGACACGAGCACAGGCCGATTGCTCCGCCCAGCACCATCCCTCATTTTCTTCCCATTGCTCCCCAAGCGTCCCCAAACCACCCCAGCGTGTCTGTGCCGGGGCCAGGGCCTGCCCCGAGCCCGACCAGAGGCTGTCACCCAGCCCTGCACCAGCTCCCACCCCCGGGTGAGCTGGGAATGCACTGAGAGCTCGGCTCCCCGGGCTCCCCAGCACCCAAACCGGTCCTCAGACACACAGAAATGCCCAACCTGCCCCTCTGGGCACAGCCAAACACCACAATTCCATCATCCCCAAGCAACTCTGGCACTTGCCTCTTCACCTCCGCCCATTTCCAGTAGCCGGGGCTAGGACCGGGCTGTCAGAAATAGCATTCCCTAGGCAGTTCATCCCAGCGCAGAGGAGAAGAGGAGCCTGTCCCTGACCCACACCATGGGCAGGACAAGGGGGGCCCTAGCTGGCTTTGCCTACTCCAGCACCAAAGCTCTTGGTCCCAAAGATGGGGCGAGTTCAGTGGTTTTTCCTGTCCTGAAAGAGAGCAGAAAAGGGAAGTTAATCCCACTGTGGAATCCAAGACTCCTGCATTTCCTATTTCTGCTCTGATTGCTCACCGTGGAGTTTTAGCCATGGAAAAAAAAGGAGAATGACACCATATCAAATAAAAAGTTGATTAATCCACGTAGGGGCTGTGGAGAGGATACAAAGGAGCTTTTCCATGATTTTGGGGCTTGAAGAGGGACTGAATTTCCCTCAAAGCTGGGAAGGGCCTGAGGATAATAAAGCAAAGGAGCAGCTTCATCTCTCCCTGGCAGAGAGCTCGGGGCTCCATTATGGATACAAATCAATGCCAGCAGGATTTCAAAGGGTTTCTTTAGGATGTCAGGTCCCTCTTTATCAGATCCCTGCTGGGATTCAGGGCCTGCCTGGTCACGGGGTGCTTTGATAAGGGCTGGATTTAAATCCCAGATCTGAGAACAGACATGAAAGGTCCCTGGGTTTCTAGGGGGTTGAAAAACTCAAGCTGGATTCGCTGCAGAGCTGAAAAATCAGGATAAGAGAGAGCAAGGAGTGGCCAGCAGGCTCAGGCTCCTGATCACGCCCCTGGGATCCATGGGATCCATAGGATCCACGGCCTCTGGCACGCTGCTCCAGCACCCTGCAGGGTGACTGACAGCAGGGCAGGGGAAGGAGCCACCAGCAGCTCTGCCATGTGCACCATCATTCACCTTGCACGTGGCCTAAACAGCCACCAAGCACTGATGGACTGACTGAGCCGAAAATATCGGAGAGATCTCAGTTTGCACTCCAAATTCCCTGCAGCCTGTTCCCTTCCTGATCCATCCCTTCAAGCAGCAAGAGTGGAATTCCTTCCGTGGTTGCTCTTTCCCTCCTGTTTGCCACTCAACAAGAAAAAGCAGCCACGTGAACAGGAGTAAAAGCCCCAAACCCACAAAAAAGCACATTCTCAGCATCACTAATCCCTGCCAAATTGCCGGGAACCTTCCAAAACTACATCCAAGCTTGGAAACAGGGATCCAGTTGTTTGTTTAAGCAGCTATTGATCCAGTCTCTTCCAGCTAATTAAACTATTCACTATTTAAACTCATTAAACTGCTCATCCTGCTCCTGGCAGCCAGAGGCAAAGAAGAAATCGTGTCTAGATTAAATGGTGATGGTGAATGTGCCCATCCCAGTCTTTGGAGAGGTTGGAATTGCATCCCTGTTCCTCTGCTCTCTTTTCCTTCCTTTTTCCTGCAGTGATTCCCACACGGATTCCTCAGCTCCAGCTCTCTGAGCAGCCTCAGGGGGAGCATTTCATCCCCTTGGAGCCAACTCCATTTGTTGCATCCTTCATGCCTCAACCACCCCTAAAAGCAGGCAAGTGCTGATGGGCAGTGCAGCTGCTTCCACTTGGGAATGTTTCCAGTGGAACAGGGAGGGAATTCTGAGAAGCTTCCACCCACTGCACGTTATTGCTGGATAAAAGGTGAGGCAGCAAAGGATCAACAAAGGGAGATTTCAGCAAGACAAAGTCCAGACAGAGAGGCTGCAAGTGTGGCTGGGGCTGCTAAACTGGGAAAACTGCAAGGTCAGGCTGTGGGAACATGGATTATACTGAGGTCTGGAACTGGTGTTGGGAAGAGAGGGAGAAGGAGAAGGAGAAGGAGAAGGAGAAGGAGAAGGAGAAGGAGAGAAGGAGAAGGAGAGAAGGAGAAGGAGAGAAGGAGAAGGGGAGAAGGAGAAGGGGAGAAGGAGAAGGGGAGAAGGAGAAGGGGAGAAGGAGAAGGGGAGAAGGAGAAGGGGAGAAGGAGAAGGAGAAGGAGAAGGAGAAGGAGAAGGAGAAGGAGAAGGAGAAGGAGAAGGAGAAGGAGAAGGAGAAGGAGAAGGAGAAGGAGAAGGAGAAGGAGAAGGAGAAGGAGAAGGAGAAGGAGAAGGGCCCGAAGTAACTGCACAGTGAATTTCCTTACCATGAGCCAGGCTCATTCCCTGAGCTGACCAATATCTCTGAGCTCCCCTTCATGGCACAGCCCTGCCAGTAAAGAACAGAAGTTCCTGCTGCTCCCACTGGAATTCTGTAGCGTGCCTGGCATTCCATACGTTATGCTGCCTGAGAATTCCTGCAGCCGTCCTTGGGAAGAGCAGTTCACTGCCACAGGAGGAACAAGAGGAAAGCAGTTGCCACTCTCGGGTTCTGTGCTCTGTAAAAAGTAAAAGCAGATAAAGATCAAAGCTCCATAAAGCTGGAACCATCTCCAACCTCGGGACAGCACTTCTGTGGGAAAAGCATAGATGGGCAATTAGGAAGGAGATCATCATGCAAATGGGCAAGGGGGGGGAATTAAATTCTGCTGCTTTCTGATTGAGGCCTGCTTCAATTTGCAGCCTTTATAATATCAGTTTAATGGGACTTTTTGTGCTTTAAAGAGGTTTTTATTAGCTGGGGGTTGTCCCTGCCTGGACTGAGGCACAGCACAATGAGTCTCCTGCCTCCTGAAGCCATGTCGTTATCCCAGCATCTGAAATTAAAAACCAGCACTCTGGGAAACCTCTCTACTCTGAGGAGAAGTGTGAGGAGCGTTTGGGTCTGTGGAGAGCCTGGAACAGCTCTGAGAGACACCAAACATCCTGAGGATCCCAATAAACAGCAAAACATTCCAGCAGCTCCTTCCAACACTGCCCTTGTAGGGAACTCTGTCACCCCAGTGGGTATTTGTGGGAGTAAGGAAGAAATCCCACTGATGACCTCAGTGTGATCACCTCTGGTTCGTCTGGGGATAAATCTCCTTTATCCTTCTGGGAGAATAAAGGAATCCAATGCTGCCTTAATCCCCAGCTCCTCAGAGTCTGCATTTCCAGAATCCATCTCCTGGCCCAGCATGGGAAGGGTTGTCCAGCGCTGGAACAGCTGCCCAGGGCAGTGGTGGAGTCACCAGCCCTGGAAGTGCTCATAAAATACATGGATATGGCACTTGAGTGTTCATAAAATACATGGGTAAATACATGGGTAAATATAGGGATAAATTCATGGGTAAATACGTGGATAAACATATGGATAAATGTATATGGATAAACATATATGGATAATCCATGGATAAATATAGTGATAAATATGTATGGATAAATATGTATGGATAAATACAGACCTTGCATCCCAGAACACCAGGAGAGCCGGTGCTTTACCCAGATCCCAGTGCCCTGCACGGCTGCGCTGACACGAGCGCAGGCCGATCGCTCTGCCCAGCACCATCCCTCATTTTCCACCCACGGCTCCCCAAGCGTCCCCAAACCACCCCAGCGTGTCTGTGCCGGGGCCAGGGCCTGCCCCGAGCCCGACCAGAGGCTGTCACCCAGCCCTGCACCAGCTCCCACCCCCGGGAGAGAGGCTGTCACCCAGCCCTGCACCAGCTCCCACCCCCGGGAGAGCTGGGAATGCACTGAGAGCTCGGCTCCCCGGGCTCCCCAGCACCCAAACCGGTCCTCAGACACACAAAAATGCCCAACCTGCCCCTCTGGGCGCAGCCAAACACCATAATTCCATCATCCCCAAGCAACTCTGGCACTTGCCTCTTCACCTCCGCCCATTTCCAGTAGCCGTGGCTAGGACCGGGCTGTCAGAAACAGCATTCCCTAGGCAGTTCATCCCAGCACAGAGGAGAAGAGGAGCCTGTCCCTGACCCACACCATGGGCAGGACAAGGGGGGCCCTAGCTGGCTTTGCCTACTCCAACACCAAAGCTCTTGGTCCCAAAGATGGGGCGAGTTCAGTGGTTTTTCCTGTCCTGAAAGAGAGCAGAAAAGGGAAGTTAATCCCACTGTGGAATCCAAGACTCCTGCATTTCCTATTTCTGCTCTGCTTGCTCACCGTGGAGTTTTAGCTATGGAAAAAAAAAGGAGAATGACACCATATCAAATAAAAAGTGCCCTTTTCCAGCATTTTTATTCCAGGCATTAAAAGGATGCTCATTTCTCTTCTAGCATTGTTTCCCTCATTTTAGGAGAACCGTTTTCATCCCAGGCCCCACTCGTCAGTTGTTCGATCCTCTGGCACTGGATTTGGACAAAAGAAGGGACGCACCTGGACTGCAGGAAATCACTGAGAGAAACCCTTCCAAAACGTGACAGAGAAAAACAACAGGAGATGCAGGAAGACACATCCCTCATTTGCACGTCTGGAACGCTTTTCTAAAGACTTCTCTGCATCTGGATGCTTTTTGCTCTTGGCTTTCTTCACAAGAACGCGTTTGCTGCTAAACACGTCTCAGACCCTTATTTGATCGGGATAAGGTGGGATGGAGATGAAGACTCCCACAGGGAATAGCCAGGGAGATGCAGGGTCTGGGAACATCAAGGATGGAGAAGAGAAGGAACAGGGATTGTTTTTCTTGTTTAGAGCCAGCAGTGCTGTGAGCTTGGAGAACACACGGCACCGCAGGGATCCAGGGCAGGAGCGGGATAACTGCGGGATAAGGGGAATCTGCTCCCACTCCAGGGCTGTGCCAGTGAAGGAGGGGAATTTTTTAGTGCCTTCATTACACACAAGAACCAAACCCAGCACCACCGAGCTGGACTTTCGTGAGCTGCAAAACAAAGCGGCCCCTGGCCTTTGGGGGAACACAACCTCACCAAGTCACGGAGCCAGGGGATGACACTTGGGAATGATCCTTGCTGCTGCCTGCAGGCAAATCAGATGAGGGAGCCACAGGAGCTGCGGGGTTTCCTGCTCTGCCTGCCGTGCCATCGGTCCAGACCAGGAGACCTTTCCTGGAACAGATCTTCCCTGTAAAGGGAGCTACACCAAAGCTCAAGCCCTCATTTAGAGACCCTTGGAAAAGCAAAGGTGAGAGGGGATTACCTGGAGCCCCAGGGGACCGAGGCGAAGGCTATGAAGAAGCAGACAGCAAAGTGCTTCCACTGCTTCTCACTCCAGCAAAGGGAACATCCCTGGAATTTCATGTCCGGCATCGCTCCCAAACCCCACAGGTGAACCCACACGTACTCCAAGGCTGATCTCCTTCAAACTTCCAGCAGCACAGACTCACCGGGAGGAACTGCAATCCAAGGACACACATCAGCAACCGTCTTCCCGCTTGCCCCTCTCTCCACATTTTCCCTTTCCAGTGGGATGCAGGTGCCACCCCCCAGAGGCAGGAAAACTGCCTTGCAATCCAGTACAAAACCTGCCTGGAAAGCCCAGGATGCCTGGAGCCAGCAGCCGTTTCTCCTGGAGCTCCTGCTGACAGGCATTTGAAGCCTGCTGTGCCTCACAGCTGCTTTTCTGCCAAGGGCATTCCCATCTTTTCTTTTTTAGCCCAAAGAAAGGTTTGCAAAGCTGAGTTTTGTGAGAAGCGCTTCATATTTGGATCATTCTTAACTTGGAGTTTCCCTTGGCACCAAAATCAGGGGCTCACCTTTTGCTTGGAGCTTGGCTGAAGTCCTCAGCAGTGCCAGGGAATGTGGCCATTGGAGGCTTTGGGCAGATTTGGCTCATCTGCCTTTTTAGGCCTTGTTTCTTTCTCTCAGCCTTCCCACTGGATTGTGGCCTCCAAGGAATACGTAAAATCCCATTCCATTCCTATTCTTTCGGACAATTTTTTGTACCGTCCCTGTACAAAACGAGGCCCCCTGTTCGGATGCTTTTCCCCACCGTTCCCCGGCACTTTTATCTGCCGGTGCATTCCCTGCGTTGGTCGGGCTCTTCCCAGCTCTCTGAGCTCCTTCACAAGGCAGGAGATCGATTTGGCCCAGGAACTAAACCCTCCCGAGGAATTGTCTGATGCCATCTCCGCATTTGGCACCTGATCCTTGTGCTCAAAGGATCCCTCTTTCTTCCCTTCAGCCAATTCCAAGGCTCGCTGCCCCCAGCTGCGATCAGGCCCCAGCCTGATCCCTGCAGTCTTCCCTGCCGGGATCCTGCTCAGGAATCCCTGGGCTACAAATGTAAGAATTCATTCTTCCCACCCCTGCCCAGTTCCAAAGGATTTGGTGTCTGCCTTACCCGGCTGGAGCCTGCTTCCAACTCTGTTCTTGCTGCTTCTGCTGCTTTCCAGTTCCCAGGAATTCCACCGACGGAGCGACAGCGTTTTCCAGCTCCGCCAGGATTCCCTCTGCTGCGTTTGGGTGCTGGAAGGATATCAAAACCAGGCTCTCTGGGGCTTTACTATCAGGAAATTACATCCCCGGATTTGTTCATTTCCAAATATTATCTCTTCCCAACAAAGCACTGGGCATCCAAGGAATACAGAAAGTGATGGGCTGACCACTGCTTACTCCTCTGGAATGTCAGAGCTTGGAAAAAAAGGGCACTTGAGGCTTCTCCTGGTGCTGCCTGTGAGGTGTATTTTACTTGAGAGCCCCTTCCCGTGTCTTTCCCTGTATCCACCAAAAAATCCACCCGTTCATTCCCCAGCTGCTTGCTTCCTCCCTCTTTTCCTGTATCCAACAGAATTTTAACAGGTCAATAGTCCCCTCTGCAAGAGCACCTTTCATTCCAAACCTAAGAACAAACGAATCACTTCCCTTCCACCGTCCTTATTAGGATTCCACTGAGAGCAGTGGATGGAAAATGATCCTCTCCTGGTCCCTGCTGGATTCCCGGAGCAGGGATCCTTTCCCTCTTTCCCCCCACCACGGTGCCCTCCTCCCCCTCCCGCCCCACCCCACACCCTTTTCAGGCTTTGTTCCACAGCTTTTGCCTCCAGGCCTCAGATCCTTTCGTTCTCCACGAGCTCCCAGCAGCTCCACAGCCTTTCCTCTCCCATCCCGACCATTTCTCCGGGAATGGAGCTCCGCATTTCAATTGCCTTCTCTTTTCTCTGACTATTCCCACCAATCCAGAAGACCTAAAGCTGACACAAGGAACACTCGGTGCCCACAAATCCAAACCCAGACCCGGCCATCCCCAAACCAGCAACTTCCGGACAATTTGCATTCATTCCAACCTAACACTGAGGACTCACCCAATCCTTCAAAATTCCCAAGAAATATCCTGTTGCCTTCACAGCTCCCAGGGGATTCTGCTTCGTGCTCACACGGATTTGGGACTTCCCTGAAAAAACCCGTGCAGGGCACGCTGGAATCCCCGATCCCGTGAATCCGGGGAGCGTTAAAAGCTCGGTCCAGCCTGGGCCCCCGGAAATTTTTGCCAAATATCCCCCAAGTCCTCGGGATAACAGAACTCTCTGGTACTGCATTTTTGGCGTTGTAAAGCCTGGAATTCCTTTATTCCTAGTGCTGGGCTCTGCATATGGCTGAGAAAATCCCGGCCTCCACACAGACCCAGGTTCCAAACTTTTTGATACATTTTAGCAAGCCGAGAAATTCACCTTCCCTGCTTCTTCTTAAGGGCATCCTTCTCTTCCCTTACCCGGCGTGCTCTCTCCCACTGGGGGTGGGTTTTCCCCTTCCCATGCCAATTAGTCCCTACTTCTAGGAGGTTTAGGTACCTTTCTTCCCTGGCAGGGATTTCTTAACACAGCTACCGAGGCTTTGGGAGTCTCCTTTATCTTCTACTTTCTGGGAAAACACCCTGTGATCCATAAATGCCACAATCCAGGTGCCCAACTTCAACAAGACATCCTTTTTACCTAAAAACACACACTCTCAACTCTTAGATCTTTTAAAGTTTTACCCCCGCAAAATTCCCCTATTTTTCCACCACTGAATTCCTCAGTCCTGCTTCCAAGGATTTCTTGAATACCACGGGGCTTTTCTCAAGATTTACCCCCACGACCTTCCCTACGTGCCCACTGCTCATCACCTCATTTTTCCCTCAATGTGGTCGTTCTCCACCCCAGAGACTTTGTCAAGTGTTGCCTCCAAAATGTTCCCCATCTCTCCACTACTCAGTTCCCCATTTTGCCTCCAAAATATTCAATCTGTCCCCTCCAGATTGCATCCACTTTTACCCCCAACGTTTTACTTCCTCTACAATATTGATTCAACCTTTTCCACCCCAAAAATGTGCATTCTCTCCCTTGAACACCACCTCAGCTTTTCCCTCAAAAATGCCCCAGAGGGAAACTCAGATTCAGCCCCCAAACTCCCATTTGCCTACACAAACAGTTCTTGTGGCCCCTCTCAATTCCCCCAGGCTTTCAGCTAAAGGAAGAACTGGAAGCCCATTCCCTCATCTCCGCCCTTGTTTTGCTTTCCTGGAAAACCTTGCGATCCCACACTTTCTCCAAGAGATCTGCTGGGAGTACTGGAAGGTTTGCTCTCTCAGAGCGCCAGGGGGCTTTACAGCACTTGTTCCTCTGCGTCTTTACCCTTTCATCAGGTTTCCCCTGGAACGGTGTTGTGGGAGAAGCTTGGAACTACCAGAAATGGATCACGTTCGCATTTTTTCCCCACCAGTTTTTATCTGGTTTCAAATTCATGCAATTACCCTCAAATGTGCCCTAGAACACTGCTGTGAAAGGATCAATGAGAAGAACAGCCGGAAAGCAGAAAACCACCTCCAGCAGCAGCCACAATGATCCCATTTCTCTTCTTACCTGGTCCTGCCAGAGCTCCCAACAGCCATTCCCATTCCAAAACAAGAGCTGTGGAAGACATTCCTGCTGTCCGTGAGGGTGAGGCGGCAGTTCTGGATGTTCTTCGCTGTGCAATCAGACAACAAACAGAGTGTAAATGATCCTGGTGGTCCCTTCCAAGCCAAACCAGCCCGTGATTCCATGCGTGGATCAGCACCTGTCCCAGCTCCATTCCAGAAACCTCCTCCCACTAACCCAGAACTTTCCTTTTTCTGCTCAACATCAGGGGTTTGCTGCCGAGTGCCCCGGGCAGGGGACGCCTCAGCCTTCCCTGGGACCGCAGCATTCCCTGGGCTGCCTCAGCATCCCCTGCGCTGCTGTTCCACGCCCATCCCGTGGTCCAGCGCCTGCGCGGGCTGCAGTGCCGGGCTCTCCCCACGAGGCGGCAGCACCGGGAGCGAGCAGCCCCGGCCGGTCCCGCTGTCTCGGGGCAGCTGCGCCTTTAACCCGCCCTGAGCCGGCGGGGCCGTGAACACAGCGGGCACAAACCCCACCGCTCCCCTTTATTTCACCCTCAGAGGCACAGGATCGCAGCATTTCCTGGGCTGCAAGGGACCCACAGGGAGCATCGAGTCCAAATCCTGGCCCTGCACCCCAAGAATCCCACCCTGTGCCCGAGAGCCTTGTCCAGACCCAAACTCTTCCCCCAAGATCCTGAAAACACAGAGGGGCTGGGAGAAGGATGACCACGGAGGATTTTTTTATACAGATCTCCTTGTACGATCGTTATATAATATTATTAGACAGTCCAGGAACCCATCCCTGTGCCGCGACACTCATCCCTGGGCCGGAATACCGATCCCCCGCGGCCCCCACCGTCCGCTCGGGGCTGTCCCCGTTCCCCGCTCACCTCCGAGCCCGGAGCACCCGCGCCGGTGCCCCCGGCCCGGCAGCGCTGCTCCCCGGGCTCCCCGCCATTGCCGCTCCTGGCGAAGAAGGGCGGGAGTCGCCGGTACCGCACCGATGTGGCTATTCGACCTTCTCAAGTAGGCGGCCGCGAAGGACCCCCCCCCCCCGCCCCCCCCGCTCCGTCTATTCGACTGCCTGAATGCTCCCGCCTGCCCCAGGCGCCGCTGACCCCACAGTCGGTGTCCGCGTAGCGGGAAACGCCTCAGAAAATTGCGTGCAAGCGCTGGGCTGGCGTCGGCGTCGGCGTCGCGTTCAGGCAGCCGAATAGACGCAGCTTGGGGGGGGGGGGGGGGGGCTTCCCTGCCGCCATATTGAGAAGGTCAGAAAACAGTGCACACGACCGCCATCTTTAGTGTGGCAGTGACGACACTTCCGCCCTTCGCCGCCATCTTGGGTGCTGGCAGAAGCCACTTCCGGTCGAGCCGCCATCTTTAGTGTGGTACAATTAGGGCCCCCGCCGCCCCTCACAAGGGCTTCTGTCTAGTCGGCTGCCTGAATCCGGCCCGGACTCCGACGCCGGCCCCGCGCCTTCCGCGCGATTTTCCGCGGTGCTTCCCGGTGCGAGGACACGACTGGCGGGGTCAGCCGCGCCGGAGGCGGGCGACGGCTCCGCGACCGGCGGCAGGCATCGGCAGGGACACCTCTCGCAGGGGGCCTAGTGCGTCCGCCATCTTGAGTGTGGCGGAAGTGTAAACCACCCTCTGCAAGGTCCTGGCAGATAATAAAATAATAAAATAAAATAAATACTGTCATATTCTAATAAAAACGTCACTTAACGCCGTCCCGAGAGCGCGGAACTGCGCCTTCCTTTCCGAGCCGCCTCCTTGAGAGCGACACGCGGGCGGCTCTATTCCGACCGTGCCCGCCCGGTGCCTCCCGCCCGGGTCGCGCTGCGACCGCGCCTCTGCTGCCCGGCAAAACCGGCCCCGCCGGGCCGCCCCCCGCGCTGTCATTCCCCGCGGTCACCGCCCCGCACGGCGCCCGCTCCTTTCCATAGCTGTGGCCCCGCTCATGCACGGCCGTGTCCCTTGGCGCTCCGAACCGCCCTTCGCCCCTCCCCTCCGCTGACACACCCGGCCCCGCTCGCTCCCGCTCCTTGCCACGCTCGGCAGCCACCGAGGCCGCCGCCCTCTCGGCTCAGCCGGCACCGGGCGGCAGCAGCGCCGGGGCGCCGTGTCGGGGGCGGCAGTGCCGCGCTCTCGCCACCAGGCGGCAGCAGCGCCGCCCAGCTCAGCCCGGGGGCAGGCACAGAGCACAGGGAAAAGCCGGCTCCGGGCGCTCTGCAGCTCCTGCAGCCCGAGCGTCTCGGCTCCTGCGGCCAGGCGCTTGCTGCTTTCCTTCCTACAGAAAAACGCCGGCTCGTTGGTTTCAAAACTTGCTGATCTCTATTCTCAGCTTCTTGTACTCCTATATTCAACAGATTAGAGAGGGAGGGCTGGCTCATTTCAAAATGAATTTACATCTAAATCAGTAGCATTTGTCTATTGATGCATAAAAGAAGAACTTAACACGTTTTGGTATTCTGCACACATCCCCCGCTGGGAGCAATGATAAAAAGTTAAAAACAAATGAAATTTAAAAAGTAGAAAGTTAGAAACAAAGTTACAACAGCAGAAATTTAGAAACAATCAAAGAGGTAAAATACAAGAAACAAACAAATTTCTAAAGGGAGAAAGGTTGAAAGTTAAAAACAAAGAAACAAAAAAAAGTAGAAACAAAGAAAATTAGAAAGGTAGAAATTTAGAAACAAAGTCACAAAGGCAGAAGGTGTTGAGCCTTTGACAGGGTACCCCTCCTTCTCGGACCAGGGTGAAAGAGCAGAGGAGGCTGCTGTTCTGCTAAGTTCTTTATTTCACGGTCTCACAGCTGTCTTGAAGGCAGAGTTCGAATGGGGTTACATGATAAAGCCGAGCAGCAGCAACAGGCAAAACCAGCTTCTTCTATATGCTCCATACACTCTATTTTTTTCTTACAGAAGTGTGGATTCTATTTGTTAATTGACCAATAAGATTAACACACGATTCGAGTTTTCGTTTTCTTAACCCATCCTGCTCTAACACTCGTAAGCCTCACACAAGTGTTACATCTGTATTACACAGATTTGCACATACAGTTTCTATCAGCTCTTATGGTTTATGTGAACACTCCATCTAAAACATGTGAACAGTGTAATTCTATCTAGATTTTGTCTAAAGTAAAGAATTCTGTGAAAAGGTAACACTGCTGCAGCAAGAGCTGTGTTTAAGATCTCTGCTACAGCTTTTTCAGGTTTAAGGCACTTAGCATCTATTTCTACTAAAAGTTAAAAATCTGTATTTCTATTTCACTTCGGTGTGGCTCCATGGATGTCAGCTTGTCCAAAGGTTTTAATTCAAACCTAGTGCTTTGGCTTCCCTCTGGGCCTGAGGCCAGAGGAGCCTTCACTCTAACAAGAAGGTTAGAAACAAAGTTAGAAACGTAAAAGTCAGAAAGTAAAACACAAATTTAGAAAGGCACAAAGTTAGAAATGTAGAGTGTTCAAAACAAAGTTAGAAAGGTAAAAATGGGGAGAAAAACAAAGGTATAAAGTTTCAAAGTTCCAAACAAAGGCAGAAAGGGACAAATCTAGAAAGTTGGAAACAAACAAAGAGAGAAAGTCAGAGATGTAGAAAGTTAGAAACTAACAAAAGTAAAAATGAACAAAGGTAAAAAGAGAGAAAACTTAGGTGGTACAAAGTCATAAAAGTAGAAACAAAAAAGGTAGAAAGGCAGAAGGTCAGAAGGGTAGAAATGAACAAATGCACAAAGGTAGAAATGCAGAAAGTTGGAAATGAAGAAAGATGGAAAGATAGAAAGTTTGAATGGTAGAAACAAACAAACGTATCAAGTTAGAAATTGAGAAAGGTAGAAAGCAACAAAGGTAGAAAAATAGAAAGGTAGAAATGAACAAAGGTAGGAAGTTGGGGAGGCAGAAAGTGCAGAGGCTGGCAGCAGCCATTCCAGCCTTAACGAGAGCCCTGTGTGGAAGAGCACCTTGTTCCATTGATCTTCACTTTGCTAAGGGCCTTCTGCTCTCCTGGGAAAGATGCAGAGCAGGCAAATGGCTACAGGTAGAAGCACCAGGTGTGACTGTTCTTCCTTCACCTCCCAGAAAGCTGGGGGGTTTCATGTTTGAGTCAGTGGCCCAGAAGGGGCAGAGAGTCTGCCCTGACCAGTCTGTGGGCATGGATCTGTTTTGTCTTTCCCTGTGCCCATTCCCAAAACTCTTAAAACTTTCCCAAAATAGAAACACAAAGCCTGGGGCAGATCATGCCTGAAGAAAGAGTGGTCTCTTGTTTTATTCCAAGCTGCTACAGAAACAAACAAAGGTAGAAAGGTAAAAATGAACAAAGGAGGGAAGGTGAGAAAGGTAGTTCGAAAATCAAAGTCAGAGAGAGAGAGAGAAAGAAAGTCAAAGTCAGAGAGAAAGAAAGAAAGTCAGAAAGAGAGAAATAAAGTCAGAGAGAAAGAAAGAGTCAGAAAGAAAGAGAAAGAAAAATAGAGAGAAAAAGGAATAGAGAAACAGAAGAATAGGGTTTGAGAGAAAAAGAAATCGAGTGTAAAAGAGAATTAGTGTTGAAGAGAAAAAGAGAAACTGAGAAATAGAGTGACAGAGACATCCAGAAACAGTTAAACAGCAAGAAAAAGATAAAGAGTTAGAAAAAGTCAAGTGAGGAATAGACTGAAAAGTAAAGCAAAGCAGAGTAGCAAAGCAAGAAATACGGCAAAAAAATTACTAAACCACACCAAAGGAAGAAAGCAACCAAAAGGGAGGAGGGGGGTATCTTTATTAGGGTTTATTCAACTTGATTGAACAAGGGTTTTTTATTTACACTTCAGCAAAGCAAGTGGAAACAACAATGTACACAAGCACAAATACAATCCATATGCACACTGGTCAAAGTCCAATTGACATACAGAGCAATATGTGCAAGTGCAGCAGCAAACACCAACACAGAGCAACACAAGCCAACCCCCTATCAGTACAATGGAACAATTGTTCTATTTCTGGAAAATTCATTGCATTTTATTGTTCCAGGAAACCCAAAACAACAGCAGCACAGGGAGAACAAAACATTCATCCACCACACACCTCCTTCAGCTGACACACAAACCCACCCTCGCTCTCGTCTTGAGAGCACCCCATGGGAACGCGGTTCCCGGGAGCCCCAAAATCATCCCGCCTGACAAATCTCCGGCACGGTCGGCACCCAAACCCTGGCGATGAACGGCACCTCACAGACCGGCCGGGTCCCAGATAAACAAACCCAGCCAGGAGGGAAAACATCCCCAGCCAGCGCAGCAGGTTGTTTTTACTCTGAGTTTAAAAAGTAGCTGAAAAGCCTGAAAGGCAAAACTCACAACAGAGAAGCACAAAACAAGACAAATTATCTTCCACCGTCCTCAGTAGCCTCAATTCAGGCAAGTCAACAGAAACTCAAGAGCACCACAGGGCAAAGGTCCAGGTGTACCTTGAGATACACTCAAACATCCTGGAGTCCTGGATGTGGGAGCTTTGCCTGGGGGGTGCTCGGTGCGGGTTCGGACGGTCAGGACGGTGACGAGAGATCTCTGCAGTCAGATCTTGGAACACGCGGTTTATTGCAAAGGGCGTGGGTACAGGGGCACTGCTTAGAGCTGCAGCTGGCAGCTCTGAGCAGGCCCAAGAGAGCAAGAGAGTAAGCGGGTAAGTAAAGAGAGGGAGAGAGAGGAATGAAGGTGAAGAAGTAGTGAGAGAGAATGTGTGTAGAGTATAGTAAGAGTGTCTGAAGTCCTGGTTACAATACAATAAATCATCTTCTGTACTGAATATTCTAATTGTCACTAACCAATCTAATACAAGATACAAATCCTATAGCATTTACATACAGCCTATAAGAGTTCTTATATTACCATAGAGTGTTACATCTTAACTTCTAAAAACTACTCTTTGGACCCCTTCTGCTGAGCTAGTAGAGTCTGCTCTGACCCTTGGACCTGCCTGCAAGCAGAGGGTATTGTTCAATCAAGAGGGGATTACCTTCAGTCAGCCATACCATTGTTTTCCAGTTGTTCAGTAACTAAGACTTGGTATTTCAAAAGGTGGCTTTCATTTCGATGTCGCTTATAGTTTTCATATTCCCAAAATCTTTTGTCAGGCAATCATATTTATAAGGCTTTCCTGTTTCATCTTCCCCAACACCTGGATTTTCCTAGTGCCTCGGTACCCAACATCAGGGGGGAAAATATCCCAGTTGAGGCTTCCCCAGCCCATCTCCAGGTGTCACCCCCAGCCCTCCCAGTGGCTCCCAGTTCCCAGGCACCCAGCCAGCAGCTCCTTGGTCCTGGGAGGCGTGTGGCACTTCCAAAAGTACACCATGCCTTGGAGCAAGCTGAGCAAACAATTCCAGACCTAAAACCTTCAATCCCTGCACGTCAAGGCAGACTCACAAATGCCCAAGAATTCGCACCTGCCATGGAAAAGTTAAAAGATCAACGTCTGCCTGAACTGCATTTGCAGAGTCCAATTGCACCCATTTTGCTCTGCCTCACGCTCGCAAATTGCCCGGAACGTGCTGTGTACAACAGCCTGGAAACCATGGAAAACTCCTGACACTGGTATCCCGATGCCTCTTGCAGACACCCAGCTCAGGGAAACCTTTGCAGCAAAGCAAATCCTAAAGGAGCTGTTTTCCCCGAGGAAGCCCAGCAGCGGCAGCGCTGGCCCAGAGCACAAAGCAGCAGCTCTGCTGGGGAAGAGCATCCTTCAGTTCCTCTGCTGCTCACTTGACCAGAGAGCTGTTCCTAGGCCACATTCACTGCCCCACCCTGGATGAAATACCTGCACCCCCCCTTCCAAGTGCTCACTGCTCCCTGCTGTTCACGTGACCTTTTCTACATCAAACTACCAGGAACAGTGCCCAGACAAATGGAGACCTTTCAAAAAAAAAAAAAGATAAAAAACCTGGGTTTGCATAAAGTACTGAATCTAAAAACTTTTATGTTTCCAGTATTCCAACCATGTCCAGATGGTGAGCAGGTGCTAGAAATAACAACAGAAAAGCACAAGAAGAGACAAATCTTCCTTCTCGACCTTCAATATCCTCAATTCAGGAAAATCACCAAACTCAACAGCTCTATATAGAAGGGGAAAAAACCCCACGTGTACTTTGAGCTGGTGAGAAGAACAGGAACCTGCAGCAATTAAGGCTGCACAGTCCACAGCAGCGAGAGCTCAGCACACATCCAGAGAGGCAATTCCAGCACCTACATTAAAAAAGAAGAAAAAGTTGATTACTTTTTTTTAAAGTTACTCTAAGTTCGTAAAACCAAACCAACCTTCGCTCTTGATTTTGGCTCACTGATGCACACACACACACAAGAAGCCAACGGTCACACAGGCCCTGCTTGCAGAATTCCTGATCCAAACCCTCGCCTTTTCTGCCCAGCACTGAGGGAAATCTGACAGAGGATTCATAAAGAGCCCTCACTGAGAGCAGTCATCGCCCCAGGCCTTCAGGCTTGGCAAGATCCTCAAGTGAACGGACCCAAATTCAATTCCTAAATCTGAATCTCTGACAAGTCCTGTTAGAAAGACAGCAGACAGTCCATCAGAACACAGAATTAAAAGGCTGCACAAGGAATAACAGAAGCTTTTCCAGGAATAGCACAAGTTCCTTCTCTCCCTCACCGGTCCGGGACCGTGAGACCGAACCTTGGGCCCCAGGAGACAGGAGAGCTGCTATCAACACCCGAACCTCCCAAGCGTTGTTATTGCTCAGAGAGCTGCGCCGGCACTGAGCTACTCCCATGCGCCTGCAGGGCTCTGGGGAGGGGCAAGACGACCTCCCACTCCTGCCTGGAGAAATTTCAACACCCTAAAAAGTCATTTCCCTTCTCTCTCTCTGAGCCACGGCCAAAGCAGCTGTGTGGAACGACCCGGGGGATTTATGGGAGGGCTGATTCTCTCAGGAAAGACCCCAGACCCTGAGGAAACAAAACCACCCCAAATTTCCAGCTGAAAACACGCTGCCTCCTGAACGGGAGCGCACAAAACTCTCTAGAGCCAGACAGGAGGTGACAGACCGGAAAAAGCCAAAAGATGTGCTCTGCTTGCATGCACTCTCTGACTGGTAATTCCACAGGAAATTCCCCACGGATCGTCAGCAGTCGCCTACAATTTGTCCTCTGCAATCATGACTGCCTTGGCTTTCTGTGGAAGCGTTTCAAACATCCAGGGAGGGTTCAGGGCCTCGGCTGGCTCGTTTATGGCTCTTCCTGACAGGCCCAGGCCAAACCCAAGCACCCCCCTCACTGCTCCAGCCCCAGGTTCAGGGAAATATTGATACGGCTTAGAAATACTCTCCTTCCCTGCAACTCAGTCCCTCCCTGCACATCCCCGGAGAGGATTTACTCCGTCCTTTGTTCCCGACAGCACCTCTCCAGCACAAGTCCCGCTTCACACAGACACTGACTAAGCAGACCTAAGGCAATGGTTCCAGCAGCAGCTGCAATCCCGAGCTCCCTGTCTCCTGCACAGCTCATCCAAGCACTCCCAGCAATCTCACCTCGGCCCAGACACCCTCTGTCCTCAGAGGGAAACGCAACCCGATGGCACGCAGCTCTGGCACCACATTCCCTCTTCCCTTCTCCCTTTTTCCAGCACACCAGGCTGCTGGCAATGGCATTCCCATGGCAGTTCATCCCAGCACAGAGAAGAGGAGCCTGTGACTTACCCACACCATGGGCAGGACAAGGGGGGCCCTAGCTGGCAGGGACGGGTTCTTCTAGCACAGAGGTTTCTGAGCCCAGAAAGGAGCCTTGCTTTGGCTTCCCTGACTTATTCAGCAGCCCTCTGGAAACACGTGGCAAGGAGGGAAGCTGCTTTTCCTGACACCATTCAGCTGCCAAAACCAGTAACCCCTCCACAGTGCTCCTGCAGCCTTGCCTGGCCCTGGGGCCATAGAGCAGGAGCCTTGTGGGCATGAACCTGCCCCTGATTCATCCCCTGAGCAAAACCCGCTAGTGAAAGGTGGTGAGAGCAACCAGGGCAGGGGTGGTAAGCAAATCTGGGACCACTTAGGAGAGGCCTGTGCCACCAGAAATGTAGAATAGTGTCTTTCAGTTGAAGGGGACATACAGTGTTCATCTAACCCAGTTGCCTCACCAAACACGCTATCTGACATACAAAATAATAAGCAGAAACCTTATTTCTGATATTTCCTCACTTCTAAGTCGCAGAACTTGCAACTAAACCTACTCCATCTGAAAATTTGCGAATGTCATTTATTAGATTATTTGTAATCTTCCTCGCTGCTGAAGGGTTAACATGGTGTCCTTACATCCTGATGCTTATAAATAATCAAGGACACAGCAGAATTCTTCACTAAAATCTACTGTAGTCTTTTCCAGAACTGATTTCTAATCCTTTCCAAGACAGCTGCACAATTTAATATTAAAAAAAAAAAGTGCTGAACCATATTTCACAACTTGCCAGCTGCCTGCCAGGGCAGACGGGTGCATGGCTCTGGCAGGGAGGGCACAGCCTCAGCACCAGCCTGCTTGGAGAACCTAGCTCTGCTCAGTGCCTCAAGCAGCAGTGCCTCAGGAAGGACCCTTTCCCAGCCCATCCAAAAGGACATAGGCACTTATTGGTCTGGCCACAGGGAGGGGGTGAGTGCTGCAACGGGGAGGCTCCTGCACAAGTTTGGAGTGGGCAAAGAAGGCACAACTGAGAAGGAATGGCCACCTCAGCCCCTCTCCTTCATTACAGCTCTGCACCTTCCCCTACCTGTAGGTCATAGGGGGAGGTGACAATGGGCACGGAGGGAATTAGTTGGCTGAGCAAGCTGGCGGGCAGAAGGTCCAAGAAGCTGACTTGCAAAAAAAAAAAAAAAAAAACAAAACCTAGAACGGTTCATCGTGATTAACCACATATCAGAAATGCCTTCCTCTCTAATGGTAAAGCCACTGACACACTTCTTCTCTTGCTTTGTCATTTATCTCGTAAATCAACCCATCTGCTTTCAAACCAAACGTGCCAAGTAAATACGAAGATTATTAGGAAGCCTTTTTATTTCCCTAGAGCAAATTAAACAGCTGGAGGTTACATTTTTTTTAATATTGCCAAGCTGTTACCAGGCGTAACAAAAGGCAGTTGGCTGCACACACAGCCCCGCAATGTTTCACTGGGCTGATGCAGCAAAATCAAGGAACTTGTGCCTTGCACCCAGCTGCAAATGCCAGCGACGCACCGCTGATTTTATGGCAACTGTCACACCAGGAGAGCTGATCCTCCCAGACAGTGGAAGTACACAATTAGGTCACATTAAACATCGAGAAAATGCCACAGCAGTTCCACATGCCAACTACAAGGGAGTGACACTGGAAAACAGTTCCTAGCTGGCAAGAGCCATCCCAGCATCAGTGCATAATAAACTGCTAAAAGTTGACAGATGAAGTCTGAGGGTGCAGAAGCGTGAGCAATCACCCAAACAGAGGGATTCGTAACATTTTCCCACAAGGCAGAGAAGTAAGACAGGCAAGCACCAAAGCCTGGTTTATTCCCCCTGGGAAGCCACCGCTACCTCCTGTTCACAGAAACAGAGGGGCTGGGTACAGCATTCCTTCAGGAGGGTTTCCTTTAGGGCCAGAATAACAAGATGAAGCAGTGGTGCTCACAGCAGAAGCTTCAGACTTGTGTAGGCTTTTTTTTCCATGTACAACACCAAGCTCCTAGCCTTACCACAGGAGCAAAAGTGTTTGCAGTGTCCTGACCATTGCACCCACACACTACAAAGTACGTCCTTGGCCAGAGGTGGACTAGCGAGAAAAGCACAGCCCACTCTGCTTACAGAAAGCCTTTTGCATCCTGTCAGCACCACCTACGTTCAGCTTAGTCCAGTCTTGCACACCTGAAATCAAAGGTAGTTATGAAAGGCAGCTGTTGTCACAGATAACAGACATTCTGTTGCACAATATTTGGTGCTCGCCACAAATTGCACCGAAACAACTTCTATGCCATTGCCACAACAGTGGTAATTCTTTAAAACATGAATAAAAGGGCTCTGTACAGGAGGGCAATGCTGCATGGGGAGAGAACACACCACACCATGTAAACTTCAACACTGTGAGAAGTGTCAGTCTATGTCTTTTTACTCCCATATATCTTGAAACTACTTGTGGAGTCTACTGATGACAAAAGCATGCTTAATTTTGCCTGTGATCAAAGACACGGCCATGATGCAGCAGCAAGCAGTGCACCTCAGGGAAACGTCACACAGTTTTTGGGATGGTAAGTGGGCAGCACAGCTTTCTCAGCACATGAATTAACACCTCAATTCTTTAAAAGTTTCCATTTTACCAGTTTCTTCACCAGCACTAGTTGGCGTGATCAGCAGTCCTGTTGCAGTATCTCCTCTGCATGCATCCTCACAGAGCATCCCCATGGTTCGCTCCCAAACACAAGAGCAAGGCTATTCTTTACACTTTTAGGTCAGCCCTTTAGCACAGGCCAAGAGCAGCAGCTCATCCCAAAAGCAGCTGTCAGAAAGGCACAGGCAGATACGCATGCAGGAAGTAACCTCCTGAGGTACTGCTGCTGCACTGCCCATGACCAGGTCTGAGAGCAAAGCCACGCACCAGCACATGCTAAGAACCAAGCTGAGGGCTTAGAGGAAACAACCAACCTCCAGGATATTTTGAATTGTGAAACTTAATTTAAGCTACAGCCCAGAACAAAGACTTAGAAGCTAGGACACCCTCATAAACCAGATTTAGTCTGCTCTGTCATGGCACAAGATTACAATGTCACACTTTCACAGAATGGTTAAAGATTGGAAAGGGACCACTGGAGGTCACCTAGTTCCCAGACATGCAAGGGTCCCCCAAAGCAGCTTATTGAGGATTGTGTCCAGATACCTTCTGAATACCTCCAAAGAGGGAGACTCCACAACTTCTCTAGGCAATCTGTTCCAGTGCTTGGGCATCCACACAGTAAAGTTCTTGCTCATGTACATCAGTTTCTGCCCGCTGCCTTTTGTACTATCGTTGGGCAAAACCCAACCAGAGCCTGGCTCCATCCTCTTGGCACTCTCCCTTCAGATACTGATAGACTTTGATGAGGTTCCCTCTCTGTCGTCTCTTCTCGAGGCTGACCAGGGCCAGCACCCTCTGCCTTTCCTCACACATGAGATTCTCCTTAATCATCTTTGTCACTCTAAGCTGGACCCTCTCCAGAGGCTCCATGTCTCTCCTGTCCTGAGGAGCCCAGAACTGCACACAGCACTCCAGATGCGGCCTCAGCAGGGCCGAGCGAAGGCGCGGGGTCCGTCCCTCCCGGGGAGGCTCCGGCGGCCTGTGTGAGGGCCGGGCAGGAGCGGGGCGCGCCGGCCGCTCCCTCTCGCGGCCGCGGGGCCGCGCTGGGCTCGCAGCGCTGCGGCTGCCGGGCCCTCGCTCCCGGCAGGGCCCGGCCTGGGCCCCACCGCCCGTGCGGGAGCACCGGCCGCCGGACCCGCCTCCCGGGACACAGCCCCGCTCCCGCCCGACCCCGGCCCCGCTTACAGCACCTCGAGCCCTAAGTGACAGCTGGGCTTCGCAGGACCGAGCGCCATGGAAAAAGGGAATCCAGCCGAAATACGCACGCCTCACACTCCCAAGCTGTAGGGTGGGCTCTGATGAGAGCAAGAGCTCATCAAGACAGGCCCAGCCTAACCTGGGGGAGACCTGCGACAGAGGAGCTTGAATGTCCCATACCTGGGAAAGCAACAAAAAGCCTTAACCCAAAATTATTTAAGTAGTTCATATTCAGTATAAGTTTTCCTCCCTAATTCCCCATGCCCTCCCCACGACCCCAGCCAGCCTGGGTTTTGTAGAGTAATTTTAGGGCTCCGTGTTTCTGACCAGATCTCATCTACCGTGACATGTGACAGAGCCCAGTGAGTGGAAGGCTCCAGCCCACAGATCCCCAAGAAAATCTAAGATTTCCGTGCTGCTCATGCAGTTTTCTCAGACTCTTTGTCAAAAGTTATTGGTGGCTATTTTTTAAATGAAAGGAGTAGAGGGAACATAGCTTTGAGGCATATTGGGCTAGCATATTGTTCAGACTCTGTACAGGGACAATAAAGCTTTTAGGATCTTTTGATTGACATATATAATGAAGGTAGCTGTCAAACCTTTGTGCAGCAATTTTATTTCGTATTGACAAGCTATTTCACTGGCCAGGGTTTTGCATAAAAGGAATCATTCACATTGTTGTGGTGCTGCTATTTACAGAGCCTAGAGGACAGTGGCATCACTACAATATAAAGATTAATATTCAAATTTCTTTTGAAATACATAACTCTGTATGCAACCTATCCTACGTGCGCATCTTCATACAGGGAGAAAGGCATTGTTCTGCAGAGAGAAGGGGGCCTGGAGCTGCTGGGGGTTGTTGTTCATTCACTGAATCATCATGTAGCCTTTGAAAAGCCACTTAGTCACTCTGCAGTTGAATGTTTCTCTCTGGGGAGCAGAGAACAAAGCCTCAACACAAACTGCCATCACTGTTACCAGTCAGTGGCAGAGCTCACAGAGCCAGCATGGGGTCAAGGGGCTGCTCTGAGCAGCCCTTGTGTGCACAAAGCCCAGGACAGCTGTGCTCCTCCCAAAGAAGCTTCTTTCTCCTGCCAAAGCAGTGGCAGGGTCAGCTTGGGCTACCTGAGACAGCAGTTGCTGCTTGCCCACTACCTTTCTTTGATTATGAACAATAACTTGCCAAGAAATCACTAGCCTCAGAGAAAACAGGCAGAAAGCAAACGAGAGGGCAAAGCAAAACATAAAGGAGAGGGGGGAAAAAAAAAATACACATAAGCAAGGATGACTCTCACACTATTTGCTATGCAGTCAAGCCCACAAGTGGGTTGTGTATCTGAAGGTGGAAATACAAAGACGTGTCCTGTTCCCTGGGGAAAGGTAAGCAACTTCTCAAACGATCTTTAGAGGCTATTATCAGTCTCGCACTAGCACTGACATACCCTGTGCCCAAAGCCACAGCATGCACACACTGTATCCATAAAAAGAGATATTCACAGCTCTGCAGCTCATAGAAGTGCTGTGCCCGTGCTCTGGTACCAGTATCATTTAAAACAAAACAAAACAAAAAAAAGTTTGAGTTGCAAGTGAGGGCATGGAAGAACTTGCACGGCAAGAATTTGGAAAGAGCATGGTAATCCAGCTTGGTCAATGGGCACACAATTTTTTAAGAGTGTACAACGTTTGTTTGTTCAGTCATTCCTATATTCATTTTCAAGTCCAGAGACAGCAGCTTCATGTCTAGCCCCAAAATAACAGCACTGTCTGAGACAAAACCAGCTTGGTCAGGGGTACCAGAGCTTTTCCCAGCCCGTTTATGTAATAAAGCATTATATACAATTGTTGGAAAACATACCAGTTTAAAAATCTTTTATCTATGACTTTAGCCAGGTTTGCTCATCTTTGCCCCAGGGGAAGGGAACTGAAGCTTCTTTCCAGGGCATTGTTTCTCTAGGTGAGGCCTGATGGGCTTAGCATTTCAACAGACTGGGAGTAGCCCCAACAAGATAAAGCCATCGATGGAACATCAACAGAACCAACAGAACGTCAGCGGCCATCTAGGAACATCTACCCCAGACTCTGCCTCCGGCAAAGACTGATAAGAAATTCAAGCAATGAAGATCTAATTAACATCAGAAGCGAAGAAATCCGGATCTAATAGGAGAGCAGATACTAGGAACTACACAACTTGAGACCAATGAACACTGACCCAATTCGTTTCTATGAGTTTTGACTGCAAAAAAGATCTGAAAATTCTAGTAAAGATCATGTGTCATGGAATGATTCTCCGCACACCCGGGCTATGTGCGGATGAGATGATTTCTGTGGTACATCCTGGCCAGAGAAGAAAGTAGTGCCTTGACTCTCTAACATTAAAAATGTTGTTGGAGGGCTTTTTGTTTTTCCTGCAGTTTCAGTGACACAACCAGGAAGCAGAACAGGAGCTATATGTCCCTGTTACTTGGGTCCTAAAATACAGAGAAAGAAGACAGGGCAGAGAGCAAAGAAGAAAAACAGAGCTTTGTCCTCATTCACATGATAGCCCTGTAAGGCTCTAACCCAAAAGATGTAACTGTATAGTGAAACATCTATGGGGGACTCTCTTGCCTGGCACAGAGGGGTTCTGCAGATAGACTTCCAGGGTGGGGAAAGAGTACCAAGTCGGCAACACAAATTACTTCAGGCCAAACTCCAATACATAACTAGAGATTCCATAGATACATCCAGCCTTAAGCCCAGGAGCAATACAGGTGGAGAGAACGGAGCCTGGGTGATTAAAACTACCTATTTAAGCAGTTCAAGGTAGCTGGAAGCAGCACTGGTGCCTCTGGGTTTCTCTGTTCATTATTTAAGGTGAACATAAAAACACAGAGTGCAGGAGCCCAAGGATGTTCCTCACTGGCTTCAAGCTGGCAGTTTGCTAAAAGCAGCGCTCCTTGGTTTCCTTGGTTTGCCGACCAGCAGTGCCACCTCCCCTCCCTGCTGCCACGGTGCTCAGCCTTCCCCAGGGTTAACAAAAGGGCACCTTACTCTGCTTCGCCAGATTTCAGCTCTGAGAATTTCATTCTGAACAGTTCAGCATCTGCTTTAGCCAAAACAGTTCCGCTATTTCCAGGAATATTATTAAAGGAAAAATATACTGCTTGGCACACGCTACCTAAATTCAGGCAACCTTTTATATGAGGATCTCTAGCTTCGGAAGGGAAATTTTGAAATCTGGCAGAGAGGTGACCTTTGTGGTAGAAATGTGTCTATCCCTATCAAAACCTACCTACCTTTGGCCAGATTACAGAGCAGGGAAATACTGCAGTTAAGGGCACGGTAACGAGTTCTGAGAACTGCAGTTACTTGCTGTTTCTGCTGTGGGCAAGAGGTCCCTGATCTCCTGCAGAGCTGCAGCTTGTGCTCACCCACTGCCTTGGCCAGTTACGGCTGCACAGGTCCTCCATGGCTGGATGACGAAATTACAGAGCCAAGGGTGAGCGGAGAGACCAGCATTCCATCTGACGCCTACATACATTCCCGTAACTTTCGGATACGGGACAGCCCCATCTGCCACACAGCCCAGGGTCAACGTCAGCATCACGAGTGCTGCGCAGGCACGAGGGCACTGCAGGAAACAAACTGCGACCAAAAAACCCAGGGCCATTACAATACATCGATGCACAGCTGGAAGAATTAATGTCAAGCAGACAACGGCATTGCAGACGTCCCCTAATAACGAAGGCTTGAATCTGCTGTCTCAGTAAAACTCTCTAAACGAGGTTTGTGTGCAGCTTATGGGGAGTTTATGAAAGAAATATAAATATAGGCCATCATTCTGCAAAGCTTCACAAACCCAAACCCTTGCATTCAGGTGCCATCTCTCGGACTTTGCTGCAAAATCAAGGCCATTCACGTTAAAAGCACAGACAAGAACATCTGCTCAAACTGATGTGTTTTAACTGTATTAGTTAATTATCCAGACAACTCTTCTTATGTCATGGAAATGCAGTTTGAACACTGGCAGATAAATGCTCTTGCATTAAAAAGGGAGAAATCAGTATTTGCTGTTGGATGTAAGCAGCCATTAGAAGAAACAGTCCCACCTTTCACCCAAGCATACCTTCTCCCCATCTTCAGCACATTATGCAGTCCTTCTGTGTATCCGTGTGTGGGATCTCAGGACTCATATCCATATACCGAGAACTGGCATGTCATCATCATCCTGGAGAATGATTTCAGTTCATTAAGTGCTGCTAGGAAAAAGATATAATTCCTCTCACCAAAAGCCTCAACAGGCTACAAAGGAAGAGTACAAGGAAAAGTTAACTTCTTTCTTCATTATATGTATGCCCTTTCCTCATGCATAAAGCAGGAGCAACACAGAACTTCTATACATATAAAGAAGTTCTATAGATAGATAGATTATATACTTCAGTACATATATGTACGTAGATAGATATAGATCTATGTATTATTATGTACATACTTCAGGTCTGGTTAAAGCACAGCGGCGAGCAGAGGGGGTCTGTGGCGCTTTCATTCCGTGAGAGAAGAAAACCGTACCTCCTGCAGAAGGCAAACTGTCCGTGCAGACTGCAGAAGGCACTCAACAAACAATTTTGGTTTGTCACTCAAGTGCTTGGTTAATGATTCACCCTGAACAACCAGGCAAGGAAGAAGCGAGCTTGTTCTCCTTCAGTGCACTGGCTGCATTAAGAAGAAAGAGCTCAATGTGGAGCCAGTGCAAGAGAGAAACTTCCCACCTGCACTGCTGCAGGAAACTCTTCCCAGGAGTATGAACTGGGATTATGTATCACAACAGCAGGTATGGCTGGAACTATGGAACCAACCCAGCCACACACGGACCTTGTGATATATTTTTCATTAGCAGAACCCAGATCCTTTACGCAGTAGTTGCCTCCCAAATGTGGAAACTGCAAGATAAAAAGCACATTTGGGTGACTTCTTGATGGGTGACTGCAGAGCCACAGGCTCATCTCAGATCTCCCACAGACCCAGCCTTGGAGTGCCTGCAAATTCCTTTTTTCCTCTTATGCTTCTGAATGGTTAAGGCAGCGTGGCGAGCCATTTTACAGGGGATTTCAAGAAAATGACACGCTTGATGTTTACATGTTTTTGCCCATGAGACAACTTTGATATGCCTTGTGAAACACATGCTTTCACAGAAATCTGAGGAGGAAAACGACATCACCAAGAACAGTAAAATCTTGTTCTGTTTGGAACAGACAATTTTAACAAGACTGTTTTAACGGGAATAGCATTTGGTAGATATTTTTAAATGTTGGCAGCAGGTTTTGCTAGACAAAATTTTATGATATCATTCCTTGGATAGATTGCTAATCTGCAAAAACCCATCATTTGAGACCCATTCTAACATTACAGAAGTCCCTTGATTTCCATGTACACAAGGTCAGGCCATTTATGAGTGTAAAGTGTCCCCAGTACTTAATTTTTCCAGGTGACACCCGGTGCCACTTGGCTGTTTGAAAGACAATTTGAGCCAGTACACTTCCACAAAGGACTGCACAGAATGGCCATGTTCTTCTTCCCTTCTAAGAGTTGCATAAGCAGATATAAATGTTTCTGTGTTCAATAACTAAAATTAAGATTCCCTTTGCTTGTAGCCTCCTTCGAGAATGTCACTATTCTGTTTGAGAAACCACATCCTGCTCTGCATCCTATGTGGATTCATTCTGTCAATCCAGGGAGATCAAGTTCAGCAGCCTCCCAGGACTGCTGATAATCTCCTGAAAGTCCACAGTAAACATTTCTTTACACACTGGATCAGATCTGATGAACTATACAACTTCACACCAGCCAGGAAAGTGTGTGGGACTGACTTTTTAACCAATGCAGACGTGGGGGTACACTTACAGGCCAACTATAATTTTCCCTAGAGAATGCTGAGCATATACTCAGAGCTATTGTTCCATGTTTTCCCAGGACTTCAGAGTATGTCCAGCAGTGACTGGAACCCCCATGCAGTAAACCCACTCAGGCTTACCAGGAAGCTTCTGTGGGAGCCTCAAGTTTCGGTGCAGCTCAGAAGCTGCACGCGCCTAAAGCATCTCCACGGGAACACGAAGCTTCCCTCGTGTATTTCATTTCTTAATCCGAAATATTCTTCCCACTCAGCCACAACCTAGAAAGGAAAAAAAAAGGAAAAGAAGGAAGATCAATTAATTTTGACATAAGGAGTCTTGACTATCCCAACACACTGCAAGGTGAAAAAACATCCCTGCCCCTCTAACAAATCCCCCTGATACTGTCTCCATCAAGTATCAATTATTTAAACGCTGTATTAAGGAGAGTAAAGACACAATGCTTGGAATTCTCAACAACGGCTCAGCTTGGCTACTCCAAGCACTTTCCCACCTGGGGAGCTGAGCAGTTCCAGATTTAAACACCACATTTAATACAAATCTGACAGCAATTTGATTTGATTTGGCTGCCAGCATCGGAGCTGCTTCCACACAGACACATGAGGCTGCTCCGAGCTGCCATTTCATCGGCGCCTGGGGACAGGAACAGCACCCGCACCGGCCACCTGGCTCAGCCCGGGCTCCATCCAGCACCCACCGAGAGCCGCTGCGAGCTGAAATCCTCCCGGCCCCTCCTGCCGGGGAAAGCCTGCCTCCGGCTCCGGCTGCCCCCAGCTCTCACCTCCCGGCAAACAGCAGCTCCATCCTTGGTGGCTGCTCCCGGCTGCGGGCAACCGCCGCCCTTCGGGCAAGCCGATGGCTCGGGCAGCTCCGGTGCCCGCTCTTCCTCGATGCTTTTGCGTTTTCCTGCAGCTCCCCGGGCCGGAGGGAGCGGGGGGCGGCGGGGGCGCGGGGGGGGGGGGGGAACGAGAGCCCGGCACGGCACCGCGGGGCGCGGGGACCTCTCGTGGGAGAGGCGCGGCGCGCGCGGCGCGCGCGGCACGGAGGTGTCCCCGCCGATGCCTGCTGGCCGGCGCCCACGCGCCTCCCGCCCGCCCCCGACGCCGCTGACCCCACAGCCCGCAGCAGCCCCAGGTGTGAGCGGCCAGGATGAGGAGGGGGCGGCTCCTGCCAGAGGCCGCTCTCCGAGGGTTCCCCGGGCACAGCTGTGCAGGGAGCTGCTGGTCCAGAGGGGCAATGGGGGCATCCCGAGTGTCCCTCCAGGGACAATGGTCAGAGCATCCGGCAGGAGCTGGGGAGCAGCCGGAGGTACCTGGGCACAGAGCACTGCTCCCAGAAAATGCCCAGGGAAAACCCCTCGTGCCAAGGGGCAGCACCTGAGCAGGCAGGGCAGCATGTGGGGTCCCAGGGAAACATTCCACTTTCCCCTTTCATCTTGGCAGCCCTTCCCCAGTGCCCCCCCCCCCAAAAAAGGGGGGTTATGAGGAGAAAAGGGATTTAAACGGAGGGAAAAAAACTTCCTTTTCCATAATTGTCTGTGTTTAAATTGAGGGGGAATCCCCTTCCTCTGCAATTTTAAGGGCATCAGTTGAAGAAAACCCTGCCTTTTCCATGCTCTTAGGGGTATCACTTGACAGGGAATCCCCATTTTCCATTATTCTCCAGTTTAAATAGAAGGGGAAAACCTCGACAAAGCTATTTTATTGATTGAAATTGAGCATAACTCCCCCATTTTCATCATCCCAAGGTTTAAATTGAGGGGAAAGCCCGGTTGTCCCTCCTTTATAAGGGTTTGAATTGAGGGAGAAATCCCCCTTTTTCCATCACTGGAGAGACCTGAAGCAAGGAAAACCCCTCTTTTTCCAGTATTTTAGGGGATTCAGAGGAGAGAACCCATTTATTGCTATGGCATCTATTTAAGTAGAGACAAACACTCCCTAGTCTCTCATTTTAAGGGGTCCAATTGAAGGAAGCTCCCCCTTTTTCAGCATTTTAAGAATTTAAATCTGTACTTCAGGGCACTTCTAGCTGGGTACTGGCACCTAATCTCTCACAAGGGAGCGAGCCCAGCACTCACAAAACCTTCCTGCTACCAGAGAGCCCATTATTTTTTCAGTTTTATTTATAATGAATACATCCCTAATTAGAGACCCCAACAGGAGTTACACCATGTATATTATTACTATTCTTCTCCACCCTCCATAGTCCTGTGACTCAATAGCCACCAATGAACAATTACAGAACTTAACAAGGAATCATGCAACTCATGTGTCTACGCTGCCAAAACAAGAAGCTTTTTTACCCTTTCAGTGGATGCAGCTGTAGTAAAACAGAAGGCATCTACAGAGCCCTTTACTCACCTGGAATTTAAGGCAGAGCAGCCAAACAGCTGCAGCTCCTCCCAGTGCTTTTATCCCTTCTGGTAAAATTGCCTCCTCCCTTTTCCCGGGCATTGTGGGAACGAGAGGCGGGCCCGGCCAGGGGTATATTAACCCCAGCCCTGGGTGAAAAGAGGCCTATTCTTTCTGTGGGGTTAGTGGGGGTGAGGGTGTCTTTTTATTTCCATGAAGGGGGGGGGGGGGGGGGGGTCATTCAGGTTTTCTCATCTTTCTTTCAGCAGGTGCTTTTGGCATCTAAAGCAATAGAGGCTTTGAAGACACTGTGAAGAAGATAGCATTGAGTGCATAGTTCATGATTTTTGGATCGAGTGTTCAAGGTTGTTAAGGTGCTTGGTGCTTTTTGTATTTTTTTTTTTCTTTGCCTTGTTTTTCTTAGAAGCACTGCGATTTCCTGAAATTCCAGATTGTGTCAGTATTACACTCCAAATGTTTCAGCAGGTTCATTGTGCTGCAAGAGGGAGCTACCCTGGGTCAGAGATGACATTGGAGATGGAGGCTTCTGATAGGTAAGTTAAGGACTGTAAGTATGAGTGGGAGCGGGAGCAGGGTCCCAGTTAGTAGCTGACTTGTTAGGATTGGGCTTGTATGCCACTACACTGGTGCATTGGTTTTGGTTTTCTTTGTCATAGCTGACTAAGAGGCCAACCTGGTGATCCCAGTGCCTTTGGAGATGGCTGAGGTGGACTCCTTTGCATCCAGTGTGGATTCTCATCCCTGGTCATCTGAAAGCTAAGTTGGGGGCTGGGGCCCGGAGAAGGGATGATAGCAGGATAGTGGGTTGGAAATTGCTGGGAGAGATTTAAAAAGTAGTGTAGGGGAAAGGGATGCTCTCCAAGGGGCTTCTTAGGTAAGCTAAAGGGAGTAGCCCTACTTTTGACTGCAACTGTAGGGTGTGCAGCGCAGAGCAGTTCCAGTGTGTGTTGTCTTGTCCGGTGTGTGTTCTGTGTCTTTGGCTTCCCTTGGATCAGATCTCTCTGCCTTTTACCCTTAAGGGGCTCATCATAAGCATTGGCCATCATCTCTAGCTTCTTGAACTTTTGTACTTCTCGGTAGGATGCCAATATCACTTGTTCTTTTACCAGTGGGCTTGGCCACATCTTGGAATCACATCTTGAAAGCACTGAGTCGGATCTCTTTGGAGGCCTTGTTCCCGGCTGTACTGCCATCCATCCTTTCCAGCCATGAGCTGTAATGTCCTGGAGCTTGTAAGATTGTCAGGATATGGGAGCATTCTAAATGTGGCCTTGTCTCTCACAGCCATCTTGATCATTGTGACTGACAGTTCTTAGAACAGGTCACTGTTCCAGTCTTTTCTTCTGCTTCTTAGAGCCTCTTTCATCCACCATTGCCATACCATCAGTTATCTTTTTTGGCGTCGTCCCTGTCCTTGCTATTGTTCTTCTTGTCGAGAGCTTTTTTTATCATCCTCATGTCACACTGCTTGTAGTATAATGTGTTGTTTGAGTTTGTGTCTAGCCTGGAATTGCTCTGCTCTGTAGAGTAGTCCTGGGGGGGGGGGGGGTTAGGTGGAGAAGAAAGGAGACTTTATAGGGAGCCTTTTGCTTGGCTCAGCCACCTGAGCCATGCCTTGGATGGAGTGACTGTGGCCAGTCTGTGTGGTGTTCAGTGGAGATGTGGGAGTGGTGCAGTGGTGTCTTGCAGTTTCATAGTAGTTTGTCCTAAGGCCGACTACTGTGGGATCCTAGGCAGTTTGCTTTGAGGAATGAGAACTTGGGAAAGGCTAAGCTTTCCCTGTCTGTCTGGGTAACTTTGACAAATAATTCTTTTGCAGAGGGAGAGCATGTAAACCTGATATGAATGGAGGAGACCAGAGGAGCACAGCAGCGAGGTGGGTGGGTGCCTGAAGTCCAAGCTACGGCCTGACTTTGGGCTCTATGTTTACCTCACTGTTGGGATTTTCATTTTGAAGATGCGAAGCACTTGGCACAGCAGGGTATTGGCACTGGGGGGACCATGAGCTGGATGAGTATTGATTCCAGCACAGAACTGGATGCTACTGGAGTTGTTGTATTAGTGATGAAACTATAAGTAGCCTTTGATTTTTTTTTTTGTGTTTTACAGGTGGTCTGCAGCATTCAAATTGCTACTCCAACATGACAGACACCCTTGCAGAAAGAGGTCACAGTCGAGCACTTTCAGGTGGAACCTATCTCGGCAATGCAACCCTTTTGGACACTACATGGGCATGTGCCTTTCCATTTTGTTTTGCCCCTTCTCCCCTGGGAAGGTTGGTCATCATTCAGCTTTTCAGGGGTGGTGTTTCATTTTGGTTATGTTGCAGGGCTGTTCTTTGTCTTTATTTTTAGGAAGTAAACCTGGATATCAGCAGTCAAGGTCAAGTGAGTGAGGTAAGCAGTGACCAGTGGATGCAACCAGTTATTGCTCGGGTGCCAAATTCTGGGGCAGCTCAAAGCATGCATTGTCTGAGCATCCATTTGTGTGTTTTAGGTGGCCCACTTGTATTATGCCTACAGGGGCTGAACCCCCTCATGGACCAGCTGATGGAGCCAGTTTATCACCCTTGAGCTGCCTGTCCCTGTGAGCCTTCCAGAAGTATTACAGGGCTCTGCGATGAAGCCTGTACCTTTTCTGTTTGAAGGTGCCATCTGGGCAGCCTTTGGCAATGGCTGAGGAGTTGTGGAGAGTCGGGGAGGGAGGGAGGAGCGAGGGTCCCCTCAAGTTTCAGTAATGCCACATCACCTTGTCTCCCCTTAACCCAGGGATACCCTGCGATGTCCGCCTCGGAGTGTGGCCACAGAGTATGAGCCAAGGACCGGGGCGTTCTCAGGAGCCGGTGAGTAGTGGAATTGTTGGGTTTTGGCTGATGTGCTGCTGAGTTCAGGCACTGATGTTGGGTTTTCTTTATTGTAGTAGACTGAGAGAGAACAGCCCTCTGAGGGCAGGAACTTCCCAGATGATGAGGTGGCCTTGTTTTGCACCTGATGAGGATTTGCATCCCTGGATATCTGAGAGCTAAGTCAAGGGCTACACCTCAGGGAGGGGGATGAGAGTGGGGTGCTGGGTCAGGACTTGGTGGGAGGGATCTTTGAATTAGCTTTGGAGATGGGGATGTCCACGAGAGGGCCCCTTAGGCCACGTAAAGGCAAAGTCTCGCTGTTGATAGCAATGCTGAGGTGTGCATGGCAGAGCAGTCCTGGTGCGTGTTGTGTCACTTGTCTATTGTGTGTTCTGTGTCTCTATTGTGGGCATCTTGTGTCACATGTCTTTTGCCTTACCCCTTTGAGGGGCTTATCAGAAATGCTGGGCATCATCCTCAGCAGCTCCTTTGCGTTCCTTGGCCCGACGCTGGTACCCTTGAACCTTTGACTTGCAGGCTCGGACATGCATGGGAATCGCATCTCTCTTTAGCACTATTGAGTCAGACACCTTTTACAGTCTTGTTCTGAGCTGTATTGACAGCTGTGCACTGCAACGATCCCTTATAACAGATTAGGACTTGGGAGAATGTGAGGATAGGTAGAGGATTCCAACCGTACGATTCTCGGGCGTCCATCTTTGCGGTTCTTGGCATAAGTCCTTCTGTTAAGGTCTTTTCCTGCCAGAGTTCTTTGAGCTTCATCTAGGTCATGTCATTGGTAATTCTTCTTGCTGAGAGTTTCCTCTCCTTGTTGCATCCCCTTGTTTGTCATCTCCTGTGTCACAGGTGTCTGTGTTTGGCCTGGGGCTGCTTTGCCCTGCTACATAGTCTGGGTGTAGGTGTAATAGGATAAGTCCTAGGGACTTGACATTTGTAATGTAGGGATTAGTTGGACTCAAGATGGTATTTCTAGATTAACACAAAATGTTTGGAGCTGCTAAGTTATGATGCAGTACTTTGACTTTTGTCATCACTTTCTTTCAGATGCAGATGGATTTAATCTGTGGCAGAGTGCCCCATACCAGGTGAGGTGGTTCCCACAGGAAGGTCAGTCACCGTTTGTCTTTGCAGGGCAAGTGTAAATGGTGACTATGTTACAGCTTTGTTCTTCATCTTTATTTGTAGGAAGTAATGCTGAAGATCGGTGGTCAAGGTCGATGGAGCGAGGTGAGCGGTGACTGGTGGACAGAATGAGTTGTTACTGCTTGGGTATCAGTTTCTGGTGCAGCTCTAAGCATCCGTTTTTGTTTGTGCATTTTAGGTGGTCCACTGGGAAGGTGTCCCGGCCCTGGGATGCTGGAGGCCAGGTGGGTGCAAGCTTAAGCTATAGGTGTGGTGTACTTCAGTTGGAGCAGGGAGGCTGTGGTTTCAGTCTCTCAGCATGTTTTTTTGCTTTGCTTCTCTGCAGGTGCTGCTGCTGCCCTGGGCATGCCAAGGGACAGAGGCGAGCAGGTGAGTTGGCATTTAGGTGGGGCGACTGATAGGTGAGAGGTACGTGGCAGCATGCGAAGCGTGTCCCTTTTCGCTTTGCGGGTATTGTCCGGGCCACCTCTGGAGTTGGATGGAGATTTGAGGTGAGCCTGGGCCAGTGGTGCAGAGGGAGCCCAGCCCGTGCATTTATTCTTCTGGAGGGCAATAGTCGCAGTTTCTGTTTTGTTGTCTTAGGTACTACAAGTAGGTGCAGAGCCTAAGTTTGGAAACGGCCGGTGAGCGATGAGCCTCAGCAGTTATGAGGGAGAGAGGCATTGTGCAAGGGGTCACTTCTGGGATGTGTTATCACAGTCTGAATTTTGTCATTATTCTCCATCTTTTGCAGCTGCCCAAGTGGGCTGTGGGCCATGTATTGACATCCACGGTGCTGAAGCGTTCTTTTCTGTTGAGGATGGATTTCGTCTGCTGGTCTTCAGAGAGCTAAGTGTGGGGACTGTTGGTTGGGAGAAGGCAAAAACCTTTGGAATCACAGGAGGCAATTTGAAGTTAGCTGAGAGGAGAGGGCTGTAGTGGGCCAGGCCCCTTGGAGGTTAAGGGAGAAAGGGTTTCTCTTCAGCATCACTCGAGCCTTTGCTGGGCCGGGCAGTTCCAACCCATCTCCATGTTCTCGTGAGCTTTGCATCATTGGATTTTGAGTCTTGATGTCATTGTCCATCTTTTCACCCGAGGAGCCTGCCTTCGGGTCTGGCACGATTGCCACGGTCTAAATTTTGCCTACTCTTCAGTGTAGCCATGCTTTTGAGCACTTTTGAGCATAGCAAGCACGTGGACATCTTGCATCTTGGCCATTTGTTGGTCGGTCATGTTTTGTGATGTCACTTCTGCCTTTGGCAGCAGAATCCTTCTCTAGGGATCCCTTTGTATCAGCTGGCAGTCGTTGCCTCCTTCTCTAGGCCTACTGCACTTCTTGAGCATCCTCTTACCAGCTTTGGCACTAACTTCTCATAAGGAGTTTACCTTTCACTGTCACGTACTACTGCCGTAGAGCCTTCTTTCCTTTGGCGTCATCGGTCTCTGGCTCATCTTGCACTAGCAATCTTGGGTCCATCAGGTAAAACTGCTGGGCAGTTTCAGTTTGTGTCTATGTGATGTGGTCTGTGTCCGTTGTCTTCAGTGTCATAGGGCTTTGTGATGTCTCAATGCTTTACAGGCATCGTTATGGGCCATATCGGCAGCAGGAGCACTTGCATACTTTCCTGGATCGGGCTTATTCTGGCATCTTTATGGTTTTGCTTTTTGAGACCAGAAGAAGTACACAAGGTGTTCCTATCCATCTTCCTTCTCAGTTTTGGTAGTATCTTTTTTTTCATGTGCCGTTCCCTTGGACTTCTGTATGAAGTATACTAGACCCTCCTCACTGCAGTAGTTTCGTAGCTTCCGTCGCCTCAAAGCATCCTGGTCTCAAGAATTTATCTTCTGAAGCGTTATCTCAAGTCTTCATGTCATCTTTGCTTATATTTGATGCACTGTGTGTCCATGTGCCACTTATGCTTGGAGCTGCCCTGCCCTGGCACATTCAGTCCTGGCTAGTTTGAACAGTTTTAGAACTCTCCTCTCCTGTCTATGGGCTTTTGGGTAGAAAGTTTATGGGGCTGGTGTGGGGATAACTCCTAGCTGTCAGCTACTTGCAGACTGCCTCATGCTGTCTTGCAGGTCCCTAAGGCAAATTTTGATCCCTATGGTCACTGATGCTACCAATTTTCCCAGGATCTACTGTTCCACATCAAGGAGCAGCAGATGGAAGAAGATGTTAAAGCATCTTCTTTTGGGGGGAGTGTTTCTAGTAAGGGCTGCAGTCAGCGTGTAAACTGAAGAAGGGGTGTCTGAGAGTGTGTCTGTCTGTGTGTGTTGACTGGCTCTAACCTTATGTGTGTGTTGTTTTTTGCCTTTCAGGTTCTTCAGTTCATTTTAAAATTTAGAATACGAAGAACCCAGCTGGTCCTGCCCATGCTGTGGGGTCAGTCAGAGGGACACAGGGTTCCTCTTCTCCTTTGTGCTGGGATGAACTGCCTAGGGAATACCATTTCTGACAGCCCAGTCCTACCTGTGTCCTTTGGAAAAGGGCAGAGGTGAAGAGGCGACTGCCAGAGTTCCTTGGGGATGATGGAGTTGTGGTGTTTGGCTGTGCCCAGAGGGGCAGGTTGGGCATTATTTGTGTGTCTGAGGACTGGGGAGCCGAGCTCTCAGTGCATTCCCAGCTCTCCCAGGGGTGGGAGCAGGTGCAAGGCTGGGTGACAGCCTCTGGTCGGGGCAGGCCCTGGCCCCGGCACAGACACGCTGGGGTGCTTTGGGGACCCTTGGGGAGCAATGGGAGGAAAATGAGGGATGGTGCTGGGCGGAGCGATCGGCCTGTGCTCGTGTCAGCGCAGCTGTGCAGGGCGCTGGGATCTGGGTAAAACACCAGCTCTCCTGGTGTTCAGGGATGCAAGGTCTGAGGGACTGGATTTACCTAGGGCTTTTCAGGAACAAGGGGAAATGTGGTGCCAGAGCTGTGCCCTATCAGGTTGTGTTTCCCTTTGGGGACAGGGAGTCTCTGGGCTGAGGTGAGATTGCTGTGTGAGTGGCAGGGAACAGGGAGCTCAGAATTGCAGGCACTGATGGAATAATTGTCTTAGGTCTGTTTGGTTTGTGTTGGTGAAAACTGGGATTTGGGCTGGAGAGGTGCTCTTGGGAACAATGGATAGAGTACATTTGCTCCATGGATGTGTCAGGAAGGACAGAGAAGGGGAGTATTTATAAACTGTTCTCAGTATTTCATGCAAATTTGGGGTGGAGCAGCAATGCAGGTGGGTGGGTTTGGCCTGGGCCTGTCAGGACTAACCACAAAGAATCCAGCCAAGCCCCTGACCCCTCAAGGCATCTGTGAAACACTTCCACAGCAACCCAAGTCAGAAATCCAGTGATTAGGGAGGTAAAATTATAGGTAATTGCCTATGATCTGTGGGGAATTTCCTTTGGAATTATCAATCAAGGCAGGGCCTATCTTTCAGCTCTTTTCCTGGTGTGCAGTTTGCTCTCTGGTTTAAATGAGTTTGTGTGCTCCTGTTAACAAGCAGTGTGTTTTCACCCTGAAATTTGGGGTGATAGGCCTTCTTTAGCGTTTTTCCCACAACTGAATCATCCCTTCCATGAGTAGTCCATGTTGTTCTACACAGCTGCTTTGGCCGTGGGTCAGAGAGAGAGAAGGGAAATGACTTTTTAGGGCATTGAAATTTCTCCAGGCAGGAGTGGGAGGTCGTCTTGCCCCTCCCCAGAGCCCTGCAGGCGCATGGGAGTAGCTCAGTGCCAGCGCAGCTCTCTGAGCAATAGCAACGCTTGGGAGGTTTGAGTGTTGATAGCAGCTCTCCTGTCTCCTGGTAGCAGTCCTAGGCAGAGGAGGGGAAAAAAGGAACTTGTGTTATTCATGGAAAACTTTCTGCTGTTTCTTGTGCAGTGTTTTAGATCTTTGTATGATTTACTATCCAGTGTCTTCTGTAGGTAGAGAATGACTTATTGGAGGTAAAAATTGAGATAATCACTAATGGAAATGGTAGGGAAAACTTTTGAAGTGAACTTGAGGTGACCTGTAATGGAGAGCATGAAGATTTTGAAGTAAACTATAGCAATCAGTTGTGCACAGGTAGGGAAACCTTTGGGGGTAAAATACAAGGTCACCTCTAGGTGAGGGAATGAACACTTGTTGAGGTAAACTGAGTGAATCAGTTGTGGAAGTATTAGTAAATTCTGGGGGTGAAACTTGATGTAACCTCCATGGTAGAAAATAAATCAATCTTTTGAGGTAAAAAGGAAGTAATCAGTGTTGGAGAGGCAGGGAGATTGAGAGTAAACTTGAGTCTGTAGTGCAGAGAATGAACATACTGAAGTTAAATGGAGGTAGTAACTTGCAGACAGGGAAAAAATGTGGGGGTCAAGTCTGAGGTAATCTCTAGGGGAGACAACATTTTTGAGGTAAACTGAGGCAGTCACTAGGTGACAGGTTGGACAAGTTTTGGGGGGTAGAAATTAAAATGACCTGTTGGGCAGAGAATGGACATACTGAGGTGAATATCAGGTAATAAGTAGTGGACAAGTAGCAATAATTTTGGAGGTGAAAGCTGGGGTGATGTGTGGCAGGGAGAGCGTACATCCTGAGGTAAAGTGAGACAGTACTGGAAAGATAGTGAAATATTTCAGGGTAAAACTTGATGAAATCTCCAGGGTAGAAAGAGAATATTTATAGGTCAAAAAGAGTAAATAGTTAGTGGGCAGGTAGGGAAAATACTGGGGGTAAAACCTGAGGTTATCTCTAGGGGGAGAGAATGAACATAGTGAGGTAAAAATCAGGCAATGACTAGTGAATGTTAGGGCAATTTTGGGGGGGTAAAACTGGAGCTAATCTCCAGAGTAGTGAATGAATACTTTCTTGTAAAAAAGAAGAAATCAGAAGTGCACAGACAGGGACAGCTTGGAGGGAAAATCTGAAGCAATCCCCAGGGAAGAGAATGAACAGCATGAGGTAAACTGAGGTAGTCACTTGCAGAGACACAGTGAAAATTTTGGGGATAGACACTGAGACATTCTGGAGGACAGAGAAAATTACTTTTTGGGGTAAAAATGGGATGATGGGTAGGTGGGTAGCTTGTGGGAAAAACTTGAAATCATCTGTAGGAAAGAGCATGAGCATTTTGATGGAAAAATGAGATATTTATTCTTTGCTTCCCTTTGGGATAACTTAATCTGCACCCTTCCATGAGCAATTCCTTGGCTTCTCCTGGAGAAAACCCCCATGGCAGAGGCAGTGTGCAAAGGAGCCCAGAGCTGTGCTTGGAGCAGAGAGTGCTGAGAGCTGCGTGTGCCTCTGCTGCCCCAGGCTGGCAATATCCCCATGGAACAGACTGGGCAAATGGGATTAGAGGAAGCACAATCCCTTCCTGGAAGAGGTTTTCTCCTGTGCAGATCAGGCACAGGGCAGGAAGGGAACTTTGGAGATCAGCTGCTTTCCCCCAGAAAGCATCACTCACACCAGCATGGATGACATGACCTGTGCCCACTGCTCACCATGCACCTGGCCAGAATCAAGAGCAAAGGTTGGTTTGGGTGTGAGCACTTGAAAGAACTTTGAAAGAGAAGCAATCACCTTTTGCTGCTTCTTTCTTTCTTGCAGATGCTGGGATTGCCTCTGGGCACATGTGCTGACTCCCTGCAGGGAACTGTCAGCCCTGAATGCCTGTGCAATAACTGCAGCTGCCCAGGCAGACACAGGAAACTATTCCACACATGAAATTGCCATGACCCAAGGCACTCCTGGAGCGAGAGTGTAGAGAGTTAGAGCACTGATCCTGCTCCCTGCTTTCCCAGTAGTGCATGAACATGATTTCATCCTGATCCTGAGAGCTCCAAGGACAGTAACAACTGAGGTGCCACTGATGCTGCCACTTTTCTGATGGGCCTGGCCCAGAACCATAGCCCAGCAGGGGTCTGTGGGACCAGTTCACTTCCCCCTCCCTTCCTGCACTCTGGGCAGTTCCAGGAGCCATCTGATCCCTTTCCTAGGTTGCCACCACAGCCTAAGCTCCCCCCCCCCCACTGGGCCATGATGGCATCTGCGTTCCCAGAGCCAGCGAACGGCTCCGGCCCTCGCACCACTGCCGCACATCAGGCCGGGCTAGGGGAGCTGAAATAAAGCCTGGAACTCTCAAGGGTAAACTGGCACCACAACCACAAACCTCCCTCAGTTGAGAGTAAAGAGGTGTCCCTGTATTTACACACGTCCAGGAACAATACTCCTCTAGAGCAGTTGTGGATTTACTTTTTTATCAGTTGAACTGGCACTGCTGCCACCTGATGCCATTAAATTCTCCATCCCCACAATCCCTGGTTACCCTTGGCTGTGGGGTTTTTGCTGTCCCACAGTGAGTTAGGAGGGATCTCTGGCCAGCCTTGTTGCCCAAGAGCATTCAAAATCCTAATCCTCACTTCTCTGACTACTGAATACCTTAAATGCCACTCTGCGTTGTGCAAAAAAGTGCCTTGGTCCCACTGGGAACTGCACATCTCTAACAGCTGTTCTCAGTTATTCCAACTGAGTAAAATAATTATTAAGGAAAAGAGGAACCAGTTAAACCTAACAACTTTTGCCTGATGTTTTCCTCAGGAATGAGTTAGGAGCGCAGTAGCAAGGCCTTCAGACAGGCACAGTGTCTGATATAAACTATATCTGTGCACACATAAAAAATAGGTTATATATAAATAGATAGCTATATGCCCTAATATATAATACATATTTATATTACAGAGTTATGTAAGGCATAAATATCTGCCCTACATCTAACCAAAAATATTTATCACCAACTACCTCTAAATTACCCCCTGACCCCTGATGCTAGGAATGTAACATTTTTAGGGATCCTAAAATCAAACAGATGCAGGAAAATAAATCACGATTTTATGCCATTAATTCCAAGATGTTTTCCTGGATGTGTGCTGCTGCGTCTGTTTTTCTGTAAGATCTTGTGCCTTATCCCTGAAGTGCACTCAGAATTGTCAGGATCATGAAATCCATTTGGGATTTTACTGTTGCTGCAGTATCCAGTGAGATGAGTTTTTTCAAAATTATTTCTCTTGGACCGAGCACATCTCCTCAAGTTCCTTCTCACTTTCTGCATCCTGGAAATGCAAAAAGGGAAAAGATCAATGTACAGCTCAAGTGAAACAAATAAAAAGCATCATTTCCCTTCTTTCTCTCCAACCCCAAATCAGTTTTTAAGCATATCATGGAATCCTGGAATGGTTTGGGTTGGAAGGAGTCTTGAAGCTCATCCAGTTCCACTCGCTTCCACTGGGCCAGGCTGCTCCAAGCCCCGTCCAAGCGTGAGTCTGAAAAACCCCAAACAAGTCCCAGATCTAGACAGCCCACTGGAAGAAAACCCAAAATTAATTAGAGCAGCAGAGCCTGGCTTCAGTCTGGCACTTCTCCTTGACAGCACGCAGAGCTGAACGGAGTGGTCAGGGCACACTCGAGGGCAAACTGGGAGAAATCACGGCGGGGTCTGCCCTGGGATGGAGACCCAGCGCCGCGACCGAGCGCCGTCCCGCTCGCCCCCCCTCCGGCCCCAGGGTGGGTCGGTCCCCGCAGCGCGCGCCCCTTCGGCCGGGCTCGCCCACTCTCCGTGAAGAGGGGCGGGAGAGGGGGCTAAGCAGAAGCTGCGGAGACAGGATCCCCTCATGCCGCTTCTCACCGTTGAAGTCCCCGGTGTCGGCCACCACCGTGGTGTGGTGCTTGAGCTGGTCCAGCGCCGACTCCACCTTCTGCCGCTTCACGGGGGACACCGACACGTCCGCGGCTCCGGGGGACTCGCGCGCCCAGGAGGGACGGTAGGTGCCCGAAGGGCACCGGCCCGCGCGCTCCCGCCGCCCGCCGCCAATCCCAGCCTGGCTGGGCGGCAGCGGCCAATCAGGAGCGCGGACAGGAGACGGACGAGGCCGGGAGGAGCCGAGGCGGGGCAGCGGGAGGGAGAGCGATTCTGATTGGCTGGTTCGTGAGGGCCGGGCGGGGGTTCGCCTTGGCGACCGTGACGCCGCCATCGTCCCCGACGGAGCGTATCGGGGGAGTCTCCTGGCCCCGAGATCTCTCGGGCCCGGAACCTCCTGTCCCCGGAGTCTCCGTGTCGCCAGAACCCCCGGCAGTCTTCCCCGCGGCCGGTACGGCGCCCGACCCGCCCCTGAGCCACCCGTCCCTCGTGGCCGCGCGGGGCCCGGGCGCGGCCGGTGCCGCAAGGTGGCGGCGGGCAGCCCCTGAGGGAGGCGGCCGTGAGGGAAGGCTCGGGGCCGCGTCGGTGGTGCCCCGCTGCAGGAGCTGAGCGCTCTGGGCTCCCTTCCCCGCCGTTGTGGCAAGGTTCGAAATGGTTTATCGAGTGCAGCTCCAGGCGCTGAGAGAGCCCTCGGCCCAGTAAGGCAGGTGTTTTGGGCTCGTGGTTCGCCTGAACTTTATTTAGGCTGTAAAAGAGGTGATCTTGTTAGTGTGGGCCCACTTGGAAATTGTACTCTCCAAAACATCTACAGAAGGAATTACCAGTTATTTCAGCTGGGTTATTTAATTGTTAAGGAAAAGAGAAGACAAACTTTTGCTTCTGGAAACAGGATGGCTCTTGGCTGGAAATGTTGGAGAATCCGTGTAACAGGCTCCTAGTCATGGGGTTATGCTGTTCCCTCTTTCTGTATGGTTCCACTTGGGACAGCTGCCACAGTCGTTCCCCTTCCAGAGAGGCAAGAATGTGCTTTTGTGCAGCCTTCTCATGCTTTGCCCCTATTCTTAAGACACAGCTATCCAGGCCGTAACATCCTTCCTGTTGAATGTCAGTCCCCAAACCCAAAAGGAAATGTGTGGTTTCAGACATTCTGCTGAGTTTCTGAGACTCTCAGTGACAAACCATTATGAAAACCCAGTGAAAGAGACGGAGATGGAGTTATAACTTAACTATTTTAATAAATCTTGTACAGTGCATGGTTATATCATTGTCTCCTTCGCTCAGTTACATCAATGTACAGTACTTTATAGCAGTGTCTGCAGGCAGTACAAACAGAACAGATGCACAGCTCAGTCGCGTGGAAATTTGTAAAAGTGGCCTCTGCAATAAGGTCTACTGAGCTATTTGTTTTAGGAAGTGCTCCTGTGGCTCCCGGCTTTACAGAGCTGTCATGTACACTCCTGTTAAAATCCCAGATAACTGTAATTCCCTGTGATTTGCTTTCCTCTACACCCCAGGACTAGAAGATGGTGTGTTTCCTAGCTCAACATTCGTTTTTATTTTCATTTTAGAAACTTTTTCGCCTCCCGTGCTTGCCATCCTGCCTCCCATCTCCACCCTAATCCGGAGCCAGGGCTTCTCAGGAGGATTGTCCTCTTCATCCCTCCCTGACAAGGTGAGTGCCCTTCTCAGATCCTAGCAGGGCTGTGACTAAACCCAGGATCCTCCCCTGCCTGCACCCTAATTCTGCTGGTGAGAGCAGTGTCCTGTTTCAAATGAAGAAAACAGATTATCCATTGGAGACACTTAAGAATGAAGCCAAAACTAAGGTGCACTGGTGTTCTCAGTTTTAGACATGAGCTCCCCAGATGCTGTTTTAAAGCTTTTTCCATTAAATGTGCAATGACAGGCACAAATTTGGACCAAGACTCAGCATGTGCTGAGAGAGAAAACCCAGCTGTCCCTGGGCTGTGGGCAGCTCTGGAGCTCTGTGTGCTTCACTGCTTTGCAATCAGATTGGTCTGTCAGTCAAACAGAGCTAGAAATGCAATGTGCCAAACTTGCTGTGGACAGGAACTACGCTGCTTGCTTGAGTTTTGAAATGGTGAGTAAATTTTGGAAGCATAATCGCTTAATTCTGCTTCTAGGGAGAGGGATTTTCCTCACCCCTATTTACAGATTGCTATATACAAATGCACATAACTTTATGAAGGAAAACGGGAAGTAAAGAGCATCACCCTGTGCTAAATTAGAGGGGTTTTTTTCTTGTGGCCATTTAATTTGTGTTAAACCTGCCTTTCCCAGTGTGCTTTGGGGTTTCAGCTATTTGGGAATCATTTCAGCTGACTTTTTGCAGTGAAAATGTGAAGATGGGGACAAGTGACCAACACCCTGGGAAGGGCTGTGGGTGTGCCTGGGTCGGGAGCAAACGGTCAGGGCTTATCTTCTCCTGGTTTGAGGCCCGGTTTGGCAACACCACCGCAACATTCCAGTGCAGGATCCGTGCCCCAGGGAAGGGCTGCACAGCTGCCCCCAGCCCCAGCCTCTGCATCAGCAGCGGTGGGCGGGTGGAACTCACCTATTTCCAGATTCAAATCCCTTTGTTTGTCATTCCTGCTCATTTCTAGGCACTGAAAGCTCATTTCAGCTGTTCAGAGATAGCACTAGCTGGTCCATGGATTTAAGGAAGCAGCCAGACTTTGGGAATGTGTGTTGCCATTCTAGCCTTGTCCAACGAGGGGGCACAGGGGGACAGGACAAGGACAGGCAGTTGTCACCGGCCCTGTGCTCGTGGGCTGCAGGGGACACCTGCACTGAGGAGGAAATGGAAATGGAAATAGAAAGGGTTAGGTTGCCCAGAGAGGTCATGACTCACCATTCCTGGAAGTGTCCGAGGCCAGGTTGGACAAGATTTGGAACAACTTGGGCTTGTGACAGGCATTCCTGCCCATGGCAGGGGGGTGGAATGGGATGAGCTTTAATGTCCTTTCCTTAAACCCAAACCATTGCAGGGTTCTAAAGCCTTATTCCTCTGGTCCAGGCTCCAAGCCTTGAGGCTGGCCTCTCTTGTGCTGTGTGCCACGCCTGCTCTGCCAGGGGAGAGTGGGGAGCAGGGGACAGCCCTCGGAGAAAAGCTTTGGGGGTCTTTTTTTGCTTGAAGCCAGCCCTTGTACATCCAGCCCCGTGTGAATCCTGCTCTGATCGCATGCACGGAAAATTTCAGTATAAAATATATAGTTATAAAAAAAATACTTCATGCAAAATTAAAACACCTTTCCCAGTGGGACATGGTCTTATTGTCAACCCTTCCCAACAGTGTTCAAGGAATTGTCACTCTGATGGCAGCTGGACCCCAAGGGGAGCTCTGCTGCATCTGGCCTGGGCCAGGAATCATTGCTTTCATTCCCTTTTTTTCTGCACTACTTAGGGCTAAGAGCTGAAATAAAGCAGAGAGACTTTAATTTGCAGAATCAATCCTTTCCTGGCGGCGCTTCGTGATTTCTTGGAGCTCCGACTCCCCTCTGCTTTTCTGGAATGGAAACAAAACAGGCAGTTTGGATTTGAACTTCAAGCTGCAGTTAAGTGACAGTATTTAATTAATGCTGTAAAAGTAGAGCTAGTTTCAAAGAGATAAGTGATATCAGTAAAAAGCAGATTAATTAGTGGAAACAGGGGGATCTTACAGATTTGCTCAAAAGACACTTCGGAATTTTTACGTGTGTTTTATTGCTGGTGTAGGTTTGGTTGCATTTTTTTTCCCCACAATTGTATTTTTAAAAATGCCTGTTTAATGAGCTATCTGACGCTGCTGGTACAGCCCCCATTCCAGCAGGAATTATCCAGAAAAATGCTTACCTCCAGCTGGTTTTTCTCCACTGTGATCTTGCTGTAGACTCTGTTTCCCTCATCACCGCACACCTTCTTCAGCTCCTCTCTGTTGAGGGAGAAGAGCTGAGCTCCGGTGAGGATGCCCACATGTTCCACGGTCCTGGGGAGACACAAAGTAGGGAGGTGACGATTGTGCTGCACGTGGCCTCGTGCCAGAGGTGAGGAGTTGGAGATGGGAGGCCAGGAGCTGCAGTGGGACCATATCACGGGGCCCTGGGGCTGTTCCAAGGTGGCAGCTGCAATTCCAGTAGCATTTCAGGCCTTGGATTTAGTTAGTTAACTGTTTATCTCCAAGAAAATATTTATACCAGAGAAAGGGAGTGACTTTGGGCTCTGAACATTCTGGTTATAGAGCCTGGATTGAACAGGGTTGAAATCTAATTTGCAACACAGGCTCTGTAAGTAAATCCAAGTGGCTTGTCCCAGGTGAGATGGTGCCGGTGGCCTCCCCCGCTCCTTCTCCAGGGAAGGACGAGCATTGCACGTGGCAATAGGGCAAATCTTACTCTTTGCTGAATGACTTGGCCTCCAGCCAGGCTTTGACTTCTTCAGTGCTGGATTCAAAGGTGAGGGGCACGAAAACTTGCTGAGGCTTTTCCACTTTGAAATTCCTGTGGGGAGGCTGAATTTTATTGTTTGTGATCTTCTTTAGCAGCTCGTCGTTCAGCTCATCCGTTTGGTGAATAAGTTCTGTAGAAACAAGTAGGGAATGAAATCAAGTCTTCAGTCAAAAATGCCATTAAATGTTTGTGGGGAAACTGTAAGGCAAATGGGGATGTGGCTCAACATTCTTATTTAAATTCAGCCCAGAAAAGTGATTCCCATTTTCCTGTGCCCCTGTGTTGCCATTTATTTTGCTCCCATCACCCCTTGGCTGTTGCCTGATGTGGAAGCACAGTTCTGTGAGAATCTACAATTGGAGGTTTGGAATTGAGACCTTTTCAGTCCTCTCTGCTGCTTCTAGTCACTAATTTGCTGATCGCAGAGCTCCAGGTTTTGCTCCGCAACAGAACAGAAGCGGCAGGAAGCACAAACTGGGAATGAGCAACACAATCATGATGGGATGAGCTTGAAGGTCCCTTCCAGCCCAGGGCATCCTGTGCTTCTGTGAAAACTCCAGTGACTCTTCATCCAGTGTCGCTTTCCCCATGAAACTCCTGAAGACTGTGGAGAATAACTCAGTGATACGAACAGATTTGTGTCCTTGTATTGTGGAGCTTCCTGTCGTCCCAGAAGGGCTCCTGCTTCCAGGAGTGGACAGGGTGGGATAAGGGGTGAGGTGAGCAGGGCCCCTGATCTCTCTCCTGCTCTGTGAGCCCCACAGCACGTGCAGGGTGAGGGAGTGATGCGGATCTCCTGTTTGGCCGGGAATTCTGTGGAACCACATGAAGGAAGCGGCCAGGCGGGCACTGTGTGTGCCGGGAGATGAGCAAAAGGAAGTGAGAGAAAGGGATTGACCTGAGCTGTTCCTTAGACACACTTAAACATTTTGGAAGAGAAAGGAAACTCTCTCCTTGGGAGGAGGAGGAGGAAGTTAGAACTGGAGGAAGGAGGCATGGGGTGATCACTTATTGCCCTGCTCGGCCCGGGCCGCCCGAGAGCCCCGGCGGTGTCACAAGCCCCAGGGCTGCTCTCTTGGCTCTTGTCCTGCCTGGAATGGCCTCCAGACACAGTGCTGCTCCATTGCTGTGATCAGTAAAAGGTGCAGGGGAGCCCCTTGGGCAGGTCTGGTCCCCCGAGCGCCCAAACCCAGGGGAGCCCAGAGTGGGACACACACGTGCGTTCTTTGGCGTCCTGTGCAGAGTGGCGCGACAACATCTCAGTGCCCCACTTATCCCCGGCGTAGCTGGCAGGCAGCTTGTGGGTTGGGCTGGATGGGCCATAGCCCCTGGGGCTCAGGTCTCCTTTGTACCTCTGGTTAGACTGGTTAGAAAGGGAAAGAAAAGTAAGAATTTTTTTTGGTCGTTTTTAATTTTCTTAAGCTTTCTGCCTCACACCCACGGAGGGACAAACTGCCGTGTTCTCCTTGTGCTGATGTGGGGCTGGGGAGACCTCAGGTGGAGCTGCATGGAAGAAGTTAATTTCTGGGAATGAAGAACCCAAAGCAAAGTCTGAAGTTTGCGCAAGGGAATTCCTAGTTGTGCCAAACGTGTTCGATCTCATTGGAAGGCAGAGCCTCACTGCTCCGTAGCTGGGATGTGAAGCGGGACCACTGCCAAGGGCCTGGAGCGGACTGGAAAGTTTTTTGACGTTTTGATTAAACTAGCAGGGATTTATCCAGAAGCCTGCTGGGCCGCCTTAGGCTTTGCCCAAACGCTGCAATACCAAAATGGGGAAGCAATTCCATGCTTCCCTAGGGTGTTTAGAACACTCCAGCTCCACATTTCTGCAGTGCAAGTTGCAGTATTCAGTTAATTCTCACTTAGATGGTGTTTCCATCTGCCTCCACTCCAGTAACGTGTTCCTGGTGCTGAACTGAACTGGCTGAGGGAAGTGTCCATCTTTAATTTAACCCCCAAGAAAAATCTTGATGTGGAAAAATATGGAAAGCAGGAGGCTGGTGCACAAATAGGAAGGATAGGCCTTATTTGGGAAGACGATCGTAGCAAAATGTGAATTTTATCATAGGAGACTCAGGAATCTCCTGGCTTTGTCTACTTCTGAAGGTCTGTCCTGATTGGTGCATAGTATCCTAAGAAATCAGGGAGGTCTAATGACAACATTATTCCCAGAGGCAGATTGTGCCCTGCAGCTGATACCAGTCAGGTATTACCTGACTACAGACCTGTTTGAGCTCTTCCAGTTTCACCACATCCAGGATATTGTACGGAACATAACCGGCCTGCCCACTCCGGTTGAGCAACTTCCACCACTGCTTATTATCTTCCAACACCTGAGAGAGGGACAAAAATAAATCTGCTGTGGGAAAATGGGATTTCAGGCATAAACAACCAGGATATAGCGGGGCCGAACCATCCAAAAGGTGAAGTTGCCAGAAGGACATCACTGAGGCCAGGAGCTCTAATCAGATCTGTTGCTCTCAGATGCAATCCAGGACTGAAACTTTTCCTGGAAAGCATCAGAATGTATCGTAAGGATGAACAGGAGAGCACCTCTGCGTGCTGAAGAACTCATAGTTCCTACATAATGTCCCTGTTTCTCCAGACCTTTTTTTCCTAATGACTGAGTTTCTGATGTCTTTTTGCATTAAAATAAATAATTAAATAAATAAAAAGCCACATTTTGCAGAGAAACCTTTTCCTCAGGTCACAGATCAGTGTCAGCCCAAGTCACGTCCCACCTTGTCCAGCTGCCAACAGTGCTGCAGTAAGAGAAAGGTTATGAGAAAGGTGCTTTTCAGAGAAAACAAATCCTCGTGGAGGAGGAAGTGGTGATAAGGAACCGACCCAGCGGGGGATGAGCAAGGCTCTAGAGCGAGTTGTTGTCCTCCCTCCTCACTGTGGTTAAAATGGGACCGATGTCTTTGAGCTGAGGAAATGACACGACACAGCACAGGCAGCCTGCTCCAGCTTTGGGTTTGAGCAAAGCTTTGTGTCACTGCTGAGATACCACCAGGGAAAATGGAGTTGGTGCTTGTTGCTATCCCGAGCTCTCTCCTGCCCCTGGGGGACACACCTTTTCCAGGAGCGGTCACGTACCTCCAGGATTTCATCCTTCAGCACCGAGAGCTCACTGGCGTTTCGCGCGGTGAAATCGTAGCGGATTTTGGCAAATCTCTTGGGCACAGCCACCCCCTGGGCCTCGAAATTCCTGCAGAAGAGAAGTGGCCTGAAGTTCATTAACCTGAGCTAGACTGTTGGAAGGACTCTGTGTGGAAGCTGGAATTGTATTAGAGGATCATCATAAACTAAAAATATATGTGACAATGTGGCCAGATTGCAATGAATCTAAAGACAGGACAGGGTTGGCTCGAGCTCACAGAGCTGCTGCCTCCAGTGTAAACTAACCGCCTCGTGAAAGCAAATGGTTTTTCACAGACATTATTCAAATAAAAGGGGAAAGGGGAAAAAAAACCCAACCAAGAAAAAAGGAAGGTTCCCATTAGCAAAAAAAGCCTACATGAAAAAGTGAGGTTGTGAGCTATGGCCGAAGGGCCGAGTTTGGTGCTGATTCTCAATCAATTCAGCAAATGACAGTGCATTGATGCAACTGTTTTTTTAGTCAAATTTAGTCCTGATTCTTCACAGTAATTTGCCTCAAGAAAATGAGCCCCATATCCTTTGGTGAGTTCCCTGTTGGCTGAGGCCCAGACCTTCAGGCCGTGACTTCTCAACATACTTGCAGTGAGACTGGCTCCCTCTTAATTGCTTCTTTTTGAAGTATGGTTTGTCACTATCATCCTGCTGAAGATGAACAGGGCTGGTGTCTCATCTTCATATATTCTTCCCCCTCCTCCCCTCTCCTTCTTTTCCCCTTTTTCACCTCTAAATAAATTTCTTCAAGGCGATTTAACCCTGGGATAGTCTAATCCACTTTAGTCCTTCGTGGTCCACCCTCAGATAGATGTGTTGGCACAGAAGAAGTAAGGGTGTTCTCTTAGGATCTGATACTGTAATAAAGGGAAGAGAAAGATGAAACAGGCATTTTTCATGTTTGTCTGTTTTCTCTCCATGTCGTTTCGTGAACATGTACTCACACTTGGCCAAGAGTAGTGCATTCAGACACTGAATATGAGTGTTGAAGAGGGGACTGAGAAGGAAGAAGCTTAGTGTTCTGCAATAGGAATTATGCTTTGGGGATTTTACGAATTGTTTCCCTCTTTTTCACCATCATGCTCTTCTTGCACACTTCCTTGTCTTTTGCTATTGAGCGAAAGTCTGGAGGCTCAGAAAGCCCAAGTTTCATCTGAGAAAGATTTCCTGTGTCAGAGAGAACGGAAGGGATTCTGTTTCCATCCTTTCATGCCAGGAAGGATGAACTGCCTGTATCAGGAGGTGCCGAATTGGTTCTGGGTGCTGCTGTAGCTCACAGAATTGCAAGACCCAGTGCTGCAGGAGTTCAAATAACAGACCGGTGGAAAGGCTCAGGGGCCACAAGCTGTGCTGCATCTCTCATGGACTTGCAAGGAACCTCTCCTTTGGTGTCTGTGCAAGTGCTGGCTGATGTGGGCACTAGGATTGCTCTTTTAATCAGGCAGCTCCAGTACCTTTCAGAAAAGAATTTTCATGGCACATCATGAGCCATTAATCTCTTGACTAACCATAACATTTCCTTACTCCTTGGTTTTACAGCATTACTCAAACACTGACATTTGTCATTTCACCAGCCATCTCCCTTGACCTCTAGCATCGGGCACTTGCAGGGGGAAGGATCTGGTCTCACAAATATTTTCATACTCTGATCTCTGTGATTTATTAACCATGAAGTTTTGCCTTCAGAACTCAAGATGCCATTTCAAATAATTTCATGTGCAAAAGTCGAGTTATTGGGCAAAAGGGATCCTTGATAGCTGGGTACAAAGGACAGCAGGACTGCTGTTGCTGTTTTCTTTTCAACTACTGTGCTTGCTGTGTGACCTTGAGGAAATAGGTTCACTGCAGCTTTATGGTTCCGTTTTTGCATAGGGAAAATAAGGGCAGTGATAATTGCTTTCAGTTGTAAAACACTTCAAGATTTATGGAATATGAATGATTCTTACTAAGTGAAAAGTGTTGCAAAGCTGGCTTAGTTGCACACTGTGCTAACAAAATCCCCTATCAGCCTATTGACCCCAGCCTGAAACACTCATTAAAGTTTATAGGACATTTTGGTGGATGAGTTGAGGCAGTTGTTCTGCTGGAAATATCATACTGAAAGCACTTTTAAATCCATCATCCGCTTTGACTTTTTTCTCTATTAAAACTAAACACAACTGCTTGCTCTTTCCAGTTTTCTTAGTTTAGTTTTTGATGGGTAAGTACTCACTGTTAACTCAGCTTGTACCCCCATGGCATCTGAGACATTACAGTTCATTCTAGTCATAGCATAAACACACAATAGCTGTTGTACTGAGACAAAAAGAGTTATAAAACATGTAAGATATCCAATGGACTGGTATTAACTATCAAGTTGCATGGTCACTTTTGAATGTCAAATGTTCTTTTTATGGATACTGCATTAATTTAATTTGTGCTTAAACGTTAGCTAGGCTAGACATTGGTGTCTGAAAAGCACATATTTTTCCAATGTCAAAATGTGTAAATTTATTATTAAAGAAACAAAACTATTTACTTGTACTAGAGGAAAAATACTTTCGTAGCAAAGAAATTAACTGAGGTGCTCTTTAGAAATAGGTCTGGCTTGCTTACAGAATTGTTGCTTATGCAGTAAAGCAGATCTACAGATGTTTTCTTTTTTTCTTCCAGATAAAACTTGGATTGTTTGAAAAGTGGGGAGATATTTCACCATAGTACAAAAGAAGATACAGAAGAGGAGAGCAGAATGAGAGCTTTGCAAGTGCCACATGCCTGCAGCCTGCTGTCTTTAGCAATGCTGTTCCTTCCAGTCACTGGAACGTCAAAACAAAATATCCCAAGACTGAAGCTTTCCTATAAAGGTAAACTTTTCAGTAGTTTTTCTGATTCTGCCACTTTGGTTTCGATGTGATACTGCCAGCAGTTCTTTTTGTATTACTAACCAGGAAATACATAATAGAAGCCTTAAAGATGGATGAATTCTGCCTCGGGGCAGTATTAAAATCTGGGTTTTTTGTTGTGTCGGGGCACATGTTTCTGAAGTATAAATGTCTTTTAAAAGTATTATTTCTGTTTGCTCCAAGAGGATGTTAACAGACTATACATAAATTAGAGGGGAGTGGTCCTTGAAAGGCTCTGAGGTGCATTGGAGACATTCCTGTGTGGCTGGTGCGGATGATGTGACACATGGAGGACATTCACACCTTCCTACAGCATCAGAGAAAGTTGAGAGCGCTGACTCAAGTGTTTCAAGGGGACTGACATTTATTTTTGTAATAATTCTTTTTCTATCACTAAGTGGGTATGTTAAACTCTTCATATGTGGTTTTCTTTCTCCTTGCCTCTTTGGATCACAAAAGCGTGATTCTCTGCAGAATTTCTTAGTCTTGTGTGTAGTTCTTGTTAAGAATGGTACCGTCTGAGGGATTTCAACACAGACATATTTATGTATTAATGGCCAATTTTTTAAAGAAGGTGGATTTCTTTTTGCTTTGAATGTACAGTACACCTCCACAGGCACAGAGATGTGTCACTGACACTTCCTTCTTTAGTGAAAACAAATGCTCTCCAGTTACTTATGTTTCAGCTATGTCAGCACCTTGCCCTTAGGGGAGCTATTTCTGCTCTGTTTTTCAAACTTATGTCTTCCTATGCATTGCAGAGTTACACTCAGGATGGTGTGATGGGACAGGCTGTAGAGCCTTCATCGGGGCTTATGATATGTTTATCATGAGTTTAACACCCAGAGAAATGTATTGAGTAAGCAGAATGACATGCTATTTATTTACAAGCTTCTCTTTTGCTAGATTTGCATGCCACTGTGCATGCTATTCCACTGTGTATATAAATGTGTTTGGATGTGTTTGTGCGAGAGAGACAGAGGAAGCAAGATCAAGGGATCTTGACAACATTTTTATAAATTCAGGGAACAGTTGCACTCCCTGAAGCCAATGCATACAGAAACTGAAAGAGCTGACATGAGTTATGAAAGTTAGCAGTAAAACCCTCCTGACATACAGCCGGCCTTCTCACAGCTAGGCCTTTTGAGCTAATTCCCAAAAGCAGCATATACCATATGGCCATGGCATTTACTGTGGATTTGACACTCACGATTAGTGAATTCCTCTCAACTTCAAAAGCAGATAGCCTTTGGCAAAATCCTGATGGATGCCTTTGGCAGGTAAAGAGGGGGAGAAAGAAAAATTAGTGAGGTCAACACAGGGGAAAAAAAATGGCTGAAATCTTAGTTTAAAATAGTGGCAGAGACCTGCTGGGAACAGTTGGGAAAATGCCTGAGCTCGTTTAAAAAGACAGTGAGCAGATGATTGATATTTAGGCCCTGACCCAAACTTTTCTTAGCAACTTTATAAACCTTTCAGTTTGGCTTGAGGGATACCGTTTCCTGTCCAAACTTATTCACCTATATCCCTGTAGGGGGGGAAAATCAACAACAGATACAGATGCAAAACAGCACATAAATCTTAGTTTTGAGAGCTGTGATGGAACTGAAAAGTCAGAAGAAAGAGAATTACCAGAATTTATTGTGCCTTGTCTTACTTTCTTGGGGGGTTGGAAGGTGTATATTTTTCCACATGGAACAAGAAATAATTTAATGCTGTTTTTTCACATTTATGTATTGTAAATGATTCCAGTATGGCTTATCATAATTAAACTATATTTTGCGTGTTGACAACAGAATATCAGATGTACTGAATATTTAATATAGTTGTGAGAATTAAGTCTACCTTCCTCCCCCCAAATCTTTCAGACAAAACAATTCCAAGGTTTCTGAGAATAAGATGTAGGAGAAATGAACTGGTTTTTTGCCAGTTCTCATAAAATTGTTAGTCATGTCACTGACAAGTCCTGGCATCTCTGTTCTTTGGAATTCATACTTGAACTCTCATGAAGAGGAGAATACAGGGCTCTTTTCCTTCTTTATGGAAAACAGATGAGAACTGGCCACATCAGGCAGTTCCAAAAACCTGGTCACATGTGTCTTTGAAGGGAAGGTTTCACCTCCTTTCAGGTGCAATGTGCTTATGGCATAGCTCCATCTTCCCAGAAGAGCTGAGCATTTGCTGGGCCAGGAGAGCTGGAAGTAAGCGGGACTTTGCTCTGCAGTTACTGAAGCTTCCAGTTGCATCAATCAGTGGTGGATGGAGGAAGAGGGAGAGGGTAGGGTGGTTAAAGATGTGTCTATAACTGCAGGAGTGCTTCAATAAACCACAGCATGTCAAAGCTCCTTTGTGTTCAAACAGCAATTGAAATTTTAGACCTTCTCTGAATGGCAGTTATAGGTTTCCTTCTTCTCAAGGTTGTCATCTTAACGAATGGGAATCTGTGCAGGAAATGTTAAGATATTCCAGTGAGTGATGTTGGGATCAATGTAAAGTCATACAATGGATTTCCTTTATTGTTTGTCCCAGTCTAAAGATGTGTTCTAAAAAATTGTGCATGTATAAAACTAAAACTACACACAAATCAATTAAAATATGTTGTAGTACAGAATCAAAGTCATATATTTTCCACCTGTGTTAATCGAATACACTATGATCTTTAATCACATATCTCATCCTTTCACATTTTCCCTGATCCATTAGTTGAAAAATTCTCTTATTCACTCAGACTTAACGTTTAGATACTCGTTCATGTCATTACTATCCCAGAAATTGTCACTCCTCTTGTGATGTTTTTAGGGTGCTCTCACTGCATATACCTTACTTATTCTGTGTATCTTAGATACTTCTACAAGATTGAGGTGCTTTTACTATTGCAGCTTTAATATTAGGAGAAGGTAACAAACTGTCTTCTAATAGAAGATTATGATCTTTAGAAAACCAGGGGATGATTTTGAGTAATATTCCATATTTTGACTCTCTTTGCCTAGTACTGCTTTCAGTCTAAGACCAACAGTGTGTATTTATCACTCATTTTCATGTAGCTGGAGATAACCTGTGACCTTCATCCAAACTGCAGAACTCCACAAGCACAGAAGTGATATTCAGCTTCCCTAAGCAGCACGTCCTTGTTGTCTGCTGCCTCATTTAACATCCTCATTCCAACCTCTAGAGCAGATGCAGAAGGTTTTCATATACCAGTGTAATTCATTAATGTCATTTTCAGGACAGCATCAGTTCTGTTACTAAAGAATGGAAGGCTCAGTGTCCTAATTCATGTATGTTTAATTCATACAGTGTAGACAGTCTTGTTTCTGTTTGATCTTCTGAGTAATAATTTTTCCTAATTCATTGGGAGGTCCTTCCATAAATATCGTGTGTGTGTCTTTTTAGATTTTACTTCATAGGGAGAAGTAAAGAATAGCCAGACCAGAAGGTTGATTGCCTTCTGAGAAAAAGAAGAAAAAAAAGCAAATTTTTCTCAATTTGTGGCTATCCTAAAATTTTCCTGCCGAAAGAGAGAATCCTAATTGCAAATTTAACCCTATTGATTTGATTTACTTGGCTGCTTTTCATGGACATTTTAGTAAGTGTAGTCTGTGTTCTCAGTGAATGCATTTATATTACAAAAGTGTGCACCCTAGTTTCTTGGCTGGGGGGCATGCCCTAGCCCAGATTTGGACATTGTCACCAGTGACATCCACAAACATCTATCATTCCCGTGTGGGAATGTGGCCATTCCCCAGAGCAAGCCATGCTTACTGTGACAGTGGTGACTTGGTCAGAGGACCAGGAATCCTGCATTGTGACACAGTACAGAGGAATAAGCAGGACTGAAGGCAACGTTTGGCTTTTAAAGCAGGATTTACTTAGCACTGTTAAAAACGACTATGGTAGTAATTTACATCTAATAAACAAAAGCATTATTCTCAGCTGATTTGTTTTTCTCCATATAGAATGAATTAAGATGCAGTCTCATTCTCACTGAAGTCATGGCAAGAGTTTTTCCACTTAAGTAAATTGAAGCAAGATCAAATTCACGCTCTTCACTTTTTTCATCTTACCTAAATAAACTAAAGACAGGTAGTTCTTTCTCCTCTGCTGAAGGATGACAGTGCTAAATCATCAGCTCCACATGGAAATTAGCCATGTTTAAGGATTGTTTAGTTTCACGCAGTGTTTTGCGCACAGGATTTTCTTCCCCCAGAGTGATCCATTCTTAAAACATGGTGAAAAAGCAAACAGAGAACATTTTGGTGCCAGGAATTCTTTTGAAAATTTGACTGGGTGAGTGCATTTCCTTAATGTTCAAAAATTATCCTTTGACCATGCTATTTAACAGTGTCAAGCATTCTGTTCTCTATATTGTTTTTGCTTTAAACCTGTTTCATTTTAGAACTGATGAGATGCTTAACTGTTGCATCAGAGCAGTTAGTTTGTTCAGTTTCAGTACAGCTGGCTTATTCCCATGTCATGCATCATTTAATTATACATATAAAACATAGTTAAAATTGTACAGCTCCATGAGCCTCACTTAAACTGTCTGTGGCACTGCAGTAATCCCAGTACCCTGACGGGGTGTTGCACAGCTGTGACTGGTTGGAATGTGGTAAACTGGTGATGTGTAAGAGAGCCTAGAAGTGAGCTTGCATTTTTCAGCTGTGCTTGCTCTACTGGAAGAGGAAGTTAAACCAGAAAAAAACTGCTCTTGTGGCAATATCAGCATCTGTAAATCTGAATGCTTAATGAAAATCAAGGAAAATGTGCTGAGTGAGGAAGTGGTGCTTTTCCCTTGTTTGTCATTTAATTAATTTTTGGTGGTTTGTTATTTCTCAGAAAAATCTATCTCAGATTCCTCTGTGGAAAAACATGAAGTGTTTATGTGAGAGTGAAGATCCTAGTATTGGATGATTGTCTAGATATGCAAAAGACTTTGCCTGTTTTGTCTCAAAAATGCTTTCTGGAGGCAGTGATCATTGACACTTAAAATGTACCCTAGCTTGAAGATGGATGGGCACTGCTGTCCATGTGTATATGCTGTCGACTGAGTATAAACTTGAAGGCATTTATTACATCTTAGTAATGGGAAAAGCAGCAAATTTCTTACAGACATTTTTTTCCTTTTTTAAGCTAGTGAACTTGAAGGTCAGATTCAACTATATGTTGCATTTTCTGTCATATAATTATCATATCTATAATGTCCTGAAGAGCAGCCTCCAGTCAGTGACATCAACAGTTACACAGCAGTTGAACTAAGAATAACCTTGGAGAACTGACCCATGTCAACCTCTTATGAGTGTAAACTCTAGTTCACAACAGTTTCTGTTTTTTCATGATCACAGAAGGGCCTCAGTTGGATAAAAGAAGAATTGTGTTCAAAAAATACAAAACTATTCTGCTGAATGTTCACTTTACTGTATCTCAGAAGAGGAGAGGAAACAAAACTGAAAGAGTAATACTTAATAAAGTATTTTTGCTCCCTTATAAAAAGAAGGACAGGACAACATCAAAAACAGCTTCCCTAGAAGAATGCAGGGAAGATACATGATAAGTGGCATCAGCTTGGAAGAGGGATCAAAACTCTTTCTTTGATTGCTTTTACTAATGACATCTGTTTAAGCAAATCCAATTCAGAGCAGTTTCAGAAATCCCAAACTTGTTCTCTTTCTGAGCACTATTTGGAGGGCATGATCTGCCTGACATCAGTGTCTGTCTAGCAGTGGACATCTGTGGTCACTATGCAGGTGCTCGATTCACATCCTGTTTCCTTTTCCTCCCTCCCCATTTCTGCAGTTCCATTTATAGGTGAGTTCCCCAAAGAAGAGCTGAGGAACATAGGGGATGACTCTTCCGTACTCACAGTCCTTTGGAGATAAATACACAGAGATAGCAGAAAGAGTCAGAATTTCCTTTAATAAACCAGCGCAATATCAGACAGGAAGGGCCAGGAAGTGCTCCAAGAGCTAGAGCATTACACAGACGGGCTGGGAGGGCTGGGAATGTTCAGCCTGGAGAAGAGGAGGCTCTGGAGAGCCCTTAGAGCCTTTTCCAGTGCCTAAAGGCGCCCCAAGAGAGCTGGAGAGGGACTTGAAGAGCCTGGAGTGAAAGGACAAGGAGGAATGGCTTCCCGCTGCCAGAGGGTGGGTTTAGATGGGATATTGGGAAGAAATCCTTCCCTGTGAAGGTGCTGAGGCCCTGGCACAGGTTGCCCAGAGAAGCTGTGGCTGCCCCTGGATCCCTGGCAGTGTCCAAGGCCAGGCTGGACAGAGCTTGAAGCAACCTGGGATAGTGAAAGGTGTCTCTGGCCATGGCAGGGGGTTGGAACGGGATAATCTTTAAGGTCCCTTCCCACCCAATCCCTTCTGTGATTCCATGATTCCAGCATCTCTACACACATGGAGAGCCAAAGCGCAGTGCAGCATCTTTGCCACCTGATCCTTAAGGTCACTTTGCTGGGCTGATGTTGGGAAACAAGACCTATGGATGGACTGATGAAGTCAGTCAATATTTTTGCCTCCTGCGGTGGAAAACACCTGCGATTCCTTTCCTTGCAGAGCTGCTGGGGGTTAAACAGCAGACAGTGCTTATGGGAATAAGCCCTCAGCTGATCTTTGTCTTCCCTTGGTGGTTATTAACAGTGGCAGGGAGTTGTCTCCAGGATGCCCAAACGTCCCAGTGTCACTGTACGTGTCCGTGTGCGTTCATGAGGTTCCGAGGTGGGAGCCAAAGCTCCGGGCGTGCGGATCCATCACCTATTTCCATGTGGAGTGATGTTCTGTTTGAAGGCATCCCCGACCTGTGTCTGCTCAGCCGTCTGGCCACGCTTGAGTGAGGAGTTCCAGTAAGGATATCCATTGGCTGAGGAGAGCTGGAAAGGCAGACATGGAGTCAGTGTTACCAGGAAAGGGGAAAGCTGATCGGAGAAAAGGAGAGGGATAGTGGTAGATGAGTCATGGTCTGGCAGATTTTGGTCAAGGTGTTCTCCAGGGAAGCCTGTGTCCCTGGAGCTCAGTTACGCTGTAGGGTGCTGTTGCCTTGGATTGGGAGAGGCTCATTATTGCTGCCCTTTTCCAGCCTCATTTGCTTTCTGTATTTAACTGGGGCAACCAGATCCAACTGAGTTTTGAGCCAACTACTTGTTGCATGCCACCACTACCCCTGCAGCTCCATTTCTCCGGAAAAGGGGGAGGGAGAGTGAAGAGACAGGGACACAGGACTAACCTTCCTCTTGCAAGTGTCCAATGTCTATTTCCCAGGGAGCTCCACGGAAGATTTCTGTGGGTGGTTCCCAGCCGTTGTGGAATTTGGGGATGTAGGTGGGGATGTTCGTGTCTCGGGGCCACTCGGCTCTAGGACAGAAAGTGGGAATATGAGGTGACATTCACAAAGAATGTGTCTTTCAGGGCATCCCCTGAAAGAAGAAGCAGGAGCATCAGGGAATCCAAGCATCCCGTCTGCGTGGGGAGCCTGGGGAGATGGCAGCTCTGTCCTTACCTGGATCTGGTCCATGTCTCCCCCAGGGAATCCCAGAGGTTTATCTCTTTGGGTGTCAGGTGTCCTCTCAGGAAATCGGTGGTGTCTTTAGAAAGCAGTGGGCTGAGGACAGATGGGGCCAGCTCGGGGCCACCGCAGCTGTTGATGATCTGGGTCACACACAAACCACACAAAGAGGAGAGAACTTGCAGGAAACGGTCAAAATGTCAAACCAGGGACACACAGATGAGCAGGAAGCGAAGACAAAGCTGATCCTTGGATCAGCACAGTCACTGCAAGAAACATCAACCTAAGTCTTTGAAGGAGACTGGACAGTTCAAGGGAACATGAGATTTTTTTGGATTGGAGTCAAAGGAAGAGCTGATCTACAAATGAGCTGTTGTTACAGACGAGTGAAGTGTCAGAAGCTGACACTTCAAAAAATGGAAAGTATCTTGCTATTCCTTTGTGGCTCCTTTTCCAAGTTGGGATTTCTGCTTCCAAGCATTTTCAGTGCAAATACCGAGCCGTATTTGCCTGAAGGTGAGACCAGACAGATTCCCAGTGGGGATTCCAGCTGGCTGCCCCTTTTGTTCACAGTAATGCCTTATTGACCCGGTGGAAGGATTCATATTTGCTGGGATTCCTGTATTTACTTCAAGCTTCAAACCGGATCAGAGGCCAGGAACAACCGGCATCGCTTCTGGAAGTTCCTGAGAAAGCTGTGGCCAGGTATGAGCAGTTTTCCAACCCTGTTGCACAATCTATCTACTTGTAAGTGTGAACTAGAAATAAAAGGAGTTCCCAGTGAGACCTGGGAATAAGATTTACCAGTTCCAGCGGCCTGAAGAGGAAATGCACCAACTCTGAAGCACGGGGGTTTTGGATGTGCTTCCTTAGTTTGGCCTGAAAAGAGAACGTAAACACAGTTTAACCCTAACCTGAGTGTGCCTTCTCTTTTCTGTCACATGGGGCTAGTGTTGTGGACTGATGAGAACAGTAAGGGATGGAGGAGTAGGAATCATTCATTTTTATTTTGTGTCCATTTCTAATTCCCAATGAATTTCAGGAGGGGGGGAATACCCTCTCTGTTAAATCAGTGCCTTTAAAGCTAATTTGAACAGACACAGAAGACCTTGGCTTATTTTGAAAGTCCTAGTGAGGAAGGGCCAGGATTGCTGGTGCTTCTGCCTCTTGCAGGGTTGAGAATCCCACTAGTTCCATGGATGAAAACAACAGGATAGGTGTTCTGAGGGTCCCCTGGCAAACTGCTGACAAGGGAAAGTCTCCACCAAGGTCTTGCCTGGGGCACCCGGAGCTGCCCTGGCCACTGAAAGGCTCCAAATCCAGTGGTATTTGAGGTGAGCTGTGGCAGAATGGAGGAGCAAACACTTGGGATTGATTTACTGCAAGAACTGGGTTTCAGTAACAGCAATCAGCTGAGCTGTGGTGAGAAACCTCTCCAGTTTGTGCTCCCATTCAGCTCCTTCTCCTGTCCTGGACTCCTGGCACTGTTGCCATGGGAGACAGGCTCCCCGCTCCTACCGAAATGCAAAGCATTTGAAATGCCGGAGATGAAACATTAATGTGGAGTGGGAAGTGCGAAACAACTGCTGGCAGCAGGGTGACCCAATGAACGGGCACTTCCCAGGGACTCGGCAGCCCCATGGTGAGGAACGTGGCAGGACCCCACCACAGTGTCCCAGCTCTGCTGCGTGCTCCACCCTGGGCTCTTGCCAGGAGATCAGCTGCTCCTTCTGATCCTGAGCAGGCACAAATTAGCCATATTTGCTTCTCAAAGAAAAGGCTGGAGCTTGGTATCCTGCTTTAAGGTTGTTTACAGTCTCTTGGTTTTCCTTATTAATAACTGCCCAGGAAGGAGCTTGTAGGATGTGTTCGCTGGACAAGTTTGGTCACAACTGACAGAATTCCTGCTGCAGTGGTGAGGCAGGGACTGAGCCTGGTTCACTGTCCCCAGAGCTCAGGTAGTACAGGACAGTCAGGCCAGTAAAGCCCCTGCTCAGGGCTGGGAACGAGATCCTGGCCAGCTTTCCCTCTCTGCCCCTCTCTGCAGTCCTGCTGGCCTATGTCATGCCCTGGGGCCACTCTGCCGTTGCTCAAATGGCCAAAATCCACTCATCCAGGAGTGGGAAAGGGAGGGAGGGCACAGGAATTCATCTTAGGTGGTGAGGCCTGGAAATTTTCAAGGCAACAAATTGATCTTTGGATAATTACAGCAGAGCAGAGAACACGGTGCCATGGGCTCTGGCAGGGCTGTGCTCAGCTCTTTGTTCTCTCCCAGGTCCAAAAGTGTGACCAGTTCCAGCAGCAGCAGCAGCAGTGACAGCTCAGCCAGCGACTCCTCTGACAGCCAGGACTCCTCTACCTCCTCCGAGGACAGTGAAAGTGAGGGCAGCTTCTCCTCCTCCTCCTCCCCCTCCTCCTCCTCCTCCAGCAGCTCTTCCTCCTCCTCCGACTTCGACTCGGATCCGAGCTCCTCCAGCAGCAGCAGCAGCAGCAGCAGCAGCAGCAGCAGCAGCAGCAGCTCTGAGGATGAGCCCCCGAAGAAGAAGAAGAAGAAATAGCTGGGGAGCTGCAGGACTGGTGTGGAGTGGGGGACAAGCCCCTCCCAGGGGCTGGAGCACACGGCTGCCAAACATTCAATGGTCAACATTTCTACTGCTCACACTTTCCAAGTGTTTTGCCTAGTTGTTCCTAGGACATGGAAGGTATTAAATGGCTTCCTGAGACGTACTGAGAGAGTATTTTTGTGCTTTATCCTTTTATGGAAGATTTTACTTTTTTAGTTCCAAGAAAAATTAAAAAAAAATCTATCATCAGATTCGTTTCCATGAGCTGAAGTCCAGTAACCTGGATGCTTACATGCTGGAAAGCAAAAGCTTTTTATTGCAGGTTATGTTGTGCATCGTGTGCTGTTCCTCTGTTAATGACAGCTTCACTTCCATTGAGAAAATCCTCTCCAACTGTTAAAAGCAGAAGTTTTTCAGCGCTGCTGTGGAGCTGTGGCATAGTTGAAGCTGAATGCACAACGTGTCCCACACAGAGCCTCCCATCTCATCAGCTGGTGCCAAATGGATTCTGTGCTGCTGAGCTTGTGTTCCAATGGCTTTTCCTGATGCTTCCAGGTCCAGTCTTAAGTGCACCATCCAGCTGAGCTGTGTTGGTTTGTTACTGATCAGTGGAGTGCTTGTCCTGCCCGCAGGCTCTGGGCTTTTCACTCCCCTGTGGCCTTGGCTCGTGCGTTGGAAGTGTTTGCTGAGACACAGAGTGTTGGTGGTGGGAAGCAGCAGCTCAGTGACTTGGGGCTGCTGCTGCTTTAGGAGTTTCATCTTTGTGCCTTTTTTTTGTCAATTCGGTGTGCCCCAGTGAGACAAGGGCTGCAGTGGGTGTTCTGCAGAGCTCCAGCACAATATTGCCACGCAGCAAAAGCAGAGAAATAATAACAGCCACAACTGGGCACTGTTCTCACTGGATGCTCAGTAAAAAAGAGACTCCTTGAAATAAAGGGCTCAAAGGAAAGTGTTTCCCTTTGCATGTGTGAAATGCAGGATTGCCGAGTGACAGTCTGCAGAAATTCAGTCATTCTTTGTTTGTGGGAACTGCCCTGTAGAAGGAAGTGAATGCAAAAGCCCCACAAGCCCTACAAAAGCAGATGCAGACAGGCTGCAGAGCAGGGATTGCTGGATGCAGAGTGGGAACTCGTTGTTCTTCTGGTGCATTGAAGCAGTTGCCATTAGGATTTTATTTGGTGATGCAGTCTCCTGAATTTCTTCTTGTCGGAGTGCCCTTTGTGGGGAGGGGGCATCACTTGTGGAAGAATTCTCAAGTATCTTGGTTTAGGTAGAATACAGTAACTAAAGTATTTTTAATAATTTTTATGGAAAAAGTAGTGCGTAGACTTCCTTTGGAATAAACTGTACTTCTTTAAATGTTTGTGCGTGTGTGTCTGTGAGCACTCCTGTGTTTTACAGAACACGCTGCAGACTGTAAATAAAACTACCAGAAAGGTGTTGAAGTCTTGTGGACTGAATGTACCATTTAATGGGAAAGGGAATAAATTATTAACCAGCAGTTGCTAAGTGGATGCTTCCTGCAAATATCTGAAATCTTTGTGGTGTTTGTGTGCAGGTTTCAGCTGGAGTTGCCCTGGCATTGCCTCCCAGAGGGGCAGGATTGCTCCCCAGGAAGTTCTCCAGCCAGAAGTCCCTCTGGATCCAGATTATTTTTAAAAAAAAGTTTAGTTTGTCTTGGCTTTTTCTTTTTTTCCTGCCCTTTCTGGTTTGTCTCTCCCTGTTCTTCTTTTACAGAGGAACCCCTCCCCAGCCCGGCCAGAGCCGCAGCCTCCTTCATGTGCCGCTGCCTCACTCGCTGCTGCTGGTGCTGGCTCAGGAATGTGCTCAAAGCCCGGCTAAGCAGGAATTGTTCCGGGCCTGCTCTGTTGAATCGCTGCCGCCGCGAGCAAAGCTGCCCCTGCTCCTTGAGGGGAGCGCTCGCTGCAGCCCGGCAGGAAAAGAGCCCAGGAAAAGCCGCGCCCTTTGCAGGAGAAGCGCTGGGAGCAGAGGGGAGAGCGGGAAAAGGCAGCGAGAGCAGCTGGGCGGGTGGGGCGGCATCAGCGCTGATCCCTCCGCGGGCAGGAGCGCATCACAAATAGTCCCTCCGGCGGATCACTCCGCGGGCGGGCGCCATCACCGCTAATACAAGTATTTATAAATTCAAAAGAACTCATTAACACAGAAGAAAGCAAGTATGCTTCATGCTGGGTGGGAAACATAGGGTCTAAGGGATAAGAATTTTAAAGTTGTTGATTTTTTTTTTTTTTTTTTTATTTTATGAGAGAACTACATATCCCATGGCACCCACAGAGTTCAGGACGGGTAGAGAGGATGAAACAAACTTTAAAGAGAACCTTAACTGAATTAATAATTGAAACTCAAATGTCATGGGGTAGGTAGTTCTCTCATAAAATTAAAAAAAATTAATATAAAATAAACAACTTTAAAATTCTTATTATTATTCCATGTTCTTCTCCCCCTCCTGGATGAGGAATAGGGGTCGGTATTTGCGGCTGTGCACTGTAAGGAAATAAACGAGGAGTGGCTGAACCTGCCATCGCAGGTGGCTGTGATCTGGCCACTGGAGGAGAGGGTGCAGTGGATCTGGGTAGGGTACTGCCAGCATGCGGGATGGGTGAGGGGTGGGGACCCAGTGCTGCAACCTCTGGAGGCAGATAATCTGCACGTTCTCTGAGTCGGAAATAAAGGTGACGAACAAAGTCATCCGAAAGCTGAAAGCGACGGTGGAAAAATGAGGGATCAGATGCCTGTTGTGGATTTCGAAGCTGTGAAGAAGGCATATGAGAAGTTGGAGTTGTATTGGTTGTTGTAAAAAAAGGAGATGAAGCTTGGGAAGATAGAGGAATGCTTTCTGAAGCTGTGCTGGTCACTATATCCTTCTCACTGAAGTGTTGAGCAGGCATTTGAGGATGAAAAAGTCCCATAAAATCAGCTGAATGTCCCTGAGAAGTTCGAGAAGAATGTGCATGAAATGGAATGTCTCGATGCGAGACGTCACTATTAATAACACGTGCTTGGTCCTGTTGTGATGGAAGAGGTGTCCACGTATAGTTGAGAAAGTCCTCTTTCTGTTCTGGAGATAAAATCGTATTTGTTTCGCTGAAATGGCACGGGAAACATGGTTCAGCATCGTGTGATTGTTGTGATAATCCTCTGAGTGGTGTTATCAGAGTGATGATAGGGGGTACATGCCGTGGTGACACGGCAGCTGTTGAAATGTCTCTGCTGTGTGTCCACGGCTGTGGCTGCGGTGCAGACGGGGGCTGTGTGGACACAGAGCTGGTAGGAGGTGTAGCTGCCGAAAGCTCCTAGGATGGAACTGCAGTAGCCGAACGAATTGCACTGCTGGCTGGAGGTGCTGTGCTTATCGGTCGTATCGGCGTGGCAGCTGAAGCGTCCGTGTGTGGCTGGAGGTGCCGGGCAGCGGGGCCGTGGCTGGGCTGGAAGCGGGGCCGGGGCTGGGTTGGAAGCGGGGCCGGGGCTGGGTTGGAAGCGGGGCCGGGGCTGGGCTGGAAGCGGGGCCGGGGCTGGGCTGGAAGCGGGGCCGGGGCTGGGCTGGACGCGGGAGCGGGGCTGGGCTGGCAGCGGGGCCGGGGCTGGGCTGGAAGCGGGAGCGGGGCTGGGCTGGCAGCGGAGGCGGGGCTGGAAGCGGGAGCGGGGCGGGGCTGGAAGCGGGGCCGGGGCTGGGCTGGCAGCGGGGGCGGGGCTGGGCTGGAAGCGGGGCCGGGGCTGGGCTGGCAGCGGGGCCGGGGCTGGGCTGGAAGCGGGGCCGGGGCTGGGCTGGCAGCGGGGCCGGGGCTGACGTCCCGGGCAGGGCCGGGGCCGGGCCAGGAGCGGCTCGAGCCGCGAGCGGCGTTGCCGGGGTAACCGGCACTGAGGAGGGGCGGCCGATGCCGCGCCGCGCAGGCGTGGAAGCGAGGGCTCCCGAAGGCGGAAGTAAGGCCGGGATGGAAGCGGCGGGAGTGATGACGTCAGCAGCAGGCGCCGCCGTTCAAACGCGGAAGCGGCCGCGAACCCGGGCCGCGTGGGGATAGCGGGAGGGCCCGATGGAAGCTCCGGGACCGCCCCTGGCCGCGCGCATGGCTCATCTGATGGGAGGACCCCAGGCTCGGGAGGTAGGGACCTGCCTCTGCCTTGCGCCGTAACAGATGGATCGGGCGAGATGGAAACCGAGAAATATTCTCGGCACTCTCGGTTCCTACACTCAGGTGTATTCCTGGTTCCTGACATTCCTTTAAAACTACCGAATTCTTCTCTCAGGTCCCTGGCAAATGGGTCTTTGCAGCCTGGGGGAGTTCTTGCAAAACGGGGTCTAGTGAAGCGCTCTGCAGGAGTGGTTGTGCACCTGAGCGGTCATTAATTGTCTCCTCTAATGAGGGAAACGTGATTAAACTCCCGGTGCTGTGCTGCTGTTGTGTGTCGGCCTCGAGGTGTGAGACAGTCCCTGTGTCACACTGGAGTTGCTTAGTGGCTGGACTGGGACTGGGACAGGTCTTGTTGGTCAGGAACAAAAGGGAAAATTTATCTTTTGGCTTGCTTAATATCTTGGCTTTATTAATGTATCAATGTCAATTGTTGTCATTTGCTGCCTCCTGCACAGTGTGTTTGCAGCTCTGTGTGAGAGCAGACTCTCCCCTGTTGGGGAGTGAGACAATCCTGGAATATCCTGAGCTGGAAGGGACCCACAGGGATCACCCAGTCCCACCCCCGTCCCTGCCCAGACCCCCCAACAGCCCCAGCCTGGGCATCCCTGGCAGCGCTGTCCAAACGCTCCTGGAGCTCTGGCAGCCTCGGGGCCGTGCCCATTCCCTGGAGAGCCTGGGCAGTGCCCAGCAGCCTCTGGGGGAAGAGCCTTTCCCTGATCTCAGCGTGAGCCTGCCCTGGCCCAGCTCCAGCTGCTCCCTGGGTCCTGTCTGTGTCCCAGGGAGCGGAGATCAGAGCTGTAGCCCCCGATGTGTTCTGACCTCACACTTCTCTACCAGAACAAACCCAGTGCCCTCAGCAGCTCTTTCATGGTCCTTCCACACCCTTCCCCATCCCCATGTCCCTTCTTTGGATGCTGTCAGCTTTGTATCTTTTGTATACTGTGGCGCCCAAAAGTGCCCCCAGGACTCCAGTACAGTTTAACAGCAATGAAAGAAAACAGTAGGTTTCAACTTTGATCTCAAAAGCTGTCTCAGGCCCCTGATACTGCCTCGAAATGTCTTTGCAGTTCTTGCTTTATGACTTGTGTCAAACACGGAGAGAGTGAGACTGAGCCCCTGGGGTCAGGTTCTGTGTGAGAAGCCACACAGCAAGCCAGAAATCTTTGCTCCAGATCACCAGAAATTTACAGTATTGAGGGCGGAAATACTGAGAGTTGAGTCTTGGGAGCTGAGCCAGGAAAGCAGCACCTCTGCCATGGGCAGATTTGGCACGTGGAGAGAGCTCGAGCAGCTTGCAAGAGGTCCCAGCAATGTGTGTGTGGAGCTGGGAGGAGCATGAGTTGCAGTGTCGTGTTTGGAGTCCCCCTGGGTGAGGATGTAGGAATAGACTGGAGTTTTTGGTGACTGAGGTTTCTTTTCTGTGGCAATAATTGTTCTTGGCCACATCATTTTGGTTTGTTACTCGCCTGTGGTTTGTTCTACAGGCCTGTTTCCTTTCTCTCCTACTATGGTGTCTCAGTTATCTTCAGCAGAGGCTCAGCAATAACTAAACTTGAGCTTAGATACTTAAACTTCAGTTCAGAGTAGATACATGGAAGAAATCCTTCCGTGTGAGGGTGGGCAGGCCCTGGCACAGGGTGCCCAGAGAGCTGTGGCTGCCCCTGGATCCCTGGCAGTGTCCAAGGCCAGGCTGGACACTGGGGCTTGGAGCAGCCTGGGACAGTGGAAGGTGTCCCTGCCCTTGGCAGGGGTGGCACTGGATGGGCTTTAAGGTCCCTTCCCACCAAGGCCTCGTCTTCCTTTGCCTTCAGTGTCTGCCTCAGAGTTTGTACCCAAACCAAAGTGAGGTTGGTGTCACCTTCTCTAAACTGGGAGAACAGATCACTCCAAGCTGTGGGGAGGTGGAGAGGCTGTAGGATGGAGAGGGTGCAGCCCTGCAGACGCCGAGCTGTGGGGTTGCTGCTTTCAACAGCCTCGTTGTTGCTGCGGACACAGCTCAAGGTGGGTCTGAGAGAGACAAACTCTGCTTTTGGGGGTTTGTGTTGATGAGGAGGGGAGGGGAGGTCGCTGCTCTGCTTCTTGTAACTGCTGTGGCAGAGCCAGGAGCCCAAGGCAGGACAAGGGCAAAGCAAACCTCTCCGAGCTCTTGGGTTCTCTTCATTCCCAGATATTCTGATTCCTGCCCAAGTCCAAGTTCTTTGTGCTGTGCAGGATGCAAGTTTAATCAGGTTTTAGTGCTGGTTTAGCTGAGTGTTTCTAGGGCTTGAGGATGAAGCCAAATGCTCTGCACTGAAAAAGTGATGGATGTTCAGCACGAGATTCTCTTCAGGAACTGGCACGAAAAGTGGTTGCCGAAGCTGAGGGAGGAGCAATTCACAGCTTGGCTGGAAGAGGGAGAAGTGCTCACTGCTGGTCTGTCACTTCATCCTCATGAGTGAGTGTGGGAGCTCCCAAGATCGGCCAGGCTGCAATTTCAGATAGTTTAGATGGGCTGGCCTTGAAAAAATCATATTTTGGTGCCTGGAGCAAAAGCTGAAGGTGGCAGGAAGTGGCAGCAGTGGCAGGGAACTGAAGTGACACCACCCTGAGCTCAGAACTAATTTTGGTTGTGACCTTGAGCAGTCCCTGGGCCACACCAGAGCTTTTTGTGTCACCTGCTTTGGGAGGTTCTTCCTTGCCCATGGAGAAGTTGGGTCTGGCACAGGTCTGCTGTGGAGCACCTGTGCCACCACCTTTAAAGAGCCACCCTGGAGGTGTCAGTGAGCCCCTCAGTGCCTGCCCAGCCTAGAGCAGGGCTGGGAGGACAGGGGGCTCAGGGAGTGCTCATTCCTGGTGGTGTTGGAGCTCTGAGCCCAGCCCTGAGCTGGGTTTGTGGCTCTGAGGGCATGGGGAGTGTCCGGAGCAGGCCTGGCCTGGGCAGAGTAGGAACTCCTGGAGTAACTCCTGAGTAAGCCACACCTTCCACGTGAGAGGGAGGCACTCCCAGAGTCAGGCGCTGTCTCCTCAGAGGTGCTTTGGGGTTTAATTCTGTTCTCACAGTGACTCCTCTCACCTGGGAACCCCGTGGTTACCTACAGAGGGTCTGAGGCCTTAGGGATGTAAATATGGACAGGAGGGGTTGGAATCTGCCTATCAGGGAATCTTCCCCTTGCCCAGAGGAGAGTGTGCAGAACTCTTCTGTGTGATGATAGTGTTTTCATACTTTAGGTGTGAAAATAAAAAATGGGAGAAATCTTGTTTTTCTGGCAGCACGCAAAGAACTTTCTTCTGTGTCACCGCTAAAACTCTGTGAGGGGATGAATACCTGGGAATCTGAAAGAGACATAGCTGGAAAGCATCAATATGAATGGATTTTTCTGCTTCTTTTTGCACTTGAAAGAAAGGTGAAAGTTACAGGCTGAGTCAAGCTTTTACCCTTTATTTCAATCAATTCAGTTATTGCTAAATATGGCTACACACAGGTAGCCCAGGTGACAGAGCTGCCTCCAGCTGCTCCTTGGCCCCAGTGTCCCACACGGGATGCTTGAGTTATCCACTGAGAGCCCCCTTGAGACTGGAGCACAGGTAAATCTGCCTGTCTGAAGGGCAGGATTGTGTCCTAAGTCCCTCCTCATTCCTTCCTTTCCTCAGGCCCCACCATTGTGGCTTGGGTGGCAGTGGCACATTGGAAAGGCCTGGGGGTGCCAGCTGGGGTGAGAGCTCGGGGTGCCAGCCCAGGCTCCACCAGCACTTGGCCCACACTGGGGCACAAATTGAGAGATGAACTCTTGGAAGCTTGTCCTGAGGAGGATGAGTGGTACCTGCTGGCGAAATTCGGTGCTTTTGCAGAGCTGTGATAAACCCCAAAGTCTTAGACTGCCAACCTACAGCCTCTGCACCGTCACATTCCCCAGTTGCATTTTGTATTGGAATTTTACCTGCTCCCACCTGCGTCCTCCTGCTGGCAGTGCCAGCAGCCCACGTGCTGCCTCTCCTGAGAGCAAGTTCCTGCCTGTTTCCTCTCCCAGCCCCAGCTCTTGCTTCCCTCTGGCAGAGGCAGCTTTAGGTGCAATATCCTGATGTTTCTGCAAGTGGGTTTTGGAATAAACCTACACACGGGATGTTCATGGGTTGCTGCTATGGATTCTGTGAAAGGTGATCAGGAAAAGCAAGTTCAGAGTTACTCAGGGGATTCTCTGATTCCTGCCCATCTCACGGAGCTGCTCAGGGTGAAACTACTACTCCCATGCTTTTTATTTTGCTCCTCTTAGTGCTGGTTTTTCCCCAGGTAAGTCAGTGCTGGAGCAGCCCTTGTGGGTTTATCTGTGATGAGCAGTGGTTGTGTCTGCACACGGAGATAGCAGATTCCAGCTGTAGTGTGCAAACGTCGGTGCTTTGTGCCTTAGTGCACAGCCACATTTGTCAGCTGACAGGGCTGATGCGATGAGAAAACCTCGCACTCTCCAATAACCTGAGCACAGGCACTTCCTGCGTTGTTACATTTAACCAAAGCTCTGATAAAAAATACTACATTATTCTAATGGAGACCAGATTCCGCATGATCATAGTTTACGTTTTTGGATAGTCTTTGATTGACTCTGGTGGGAAGGGAGGTGAATCAGTATCTTGTACTTTAGGGAAAGATCTAGGGGAGAATTGAATTGTACTTCCTTGGAATTCACATCACCCGCCCTTAGTCGGAGATGTTGATCTTGAGAACAACAAGCAGAGAACAGCCCAGGAAGGGCTGAACGTGACAAAACAGTGCAGAGCATACAGAAATCCTCTTTGCTGTGTTCATCATTCTGTCTTCATCTTGGATTGTTTCCACCCTTCTCCTCCACCTGGAAGTCACAAGCATCCTGCAGTGGCAGGTACTCTGGGTTCTTCTGCCAGGAGTAGTCTAAGAACAGCTTTTGCTGGGAGCGGCTCTGACCTTGCTGAAATCACTGCTGAAACCTCCCCTGACTCTTGCAGTGCCAGAATTTCAGGGTGCCAGTGGTGAGGCAGGGACTGAGCCTGGTTCATTGTCCCCAGAGCTCAGGTAGTACAGGACAGTCAGGCCAGTAAAGCCCCTGCTCAGGGCTGGGAACGAGATCCTGGCCGGCTTTCCCTCTCTGCCCCTCTCTGCAGTCCTGCTGGGCTATGTCATGCTACTATGTTACAGCATTGTTCCATGTCTTTTTTTTTTTTTTGGAAGTAATGCCGGATATTGGCAGTCAGGGGCGATGGAGCGAGGTGAGCAGTGACCGGTGGACAGAATGAGTTGTTACGGCCTCGGTCTCAATTTTTGGAGCAGCTCTAAGCATCCGTTGTTGTTTGTGTGTTTTAGGTGGTCCACTTGCAGGATGTCCTGGCCCTGGATGCTGGAGCGTGCAAGCCTAAGGTATAGGTGTGGTGTACTTCAGTCGGAGCAGGGAGGCTGTGGTTTCACAGTCTCTCAGCATGTTTTGTGTGTTTTTGCTTTGCTTCTCTGCAGGTGCTGCTGCTGCCCTGGGCGTGCCAAGGGCCAGAGGCGAGCAGGTGAGTTGGCATTTAGGTGGGGTGGCTGATAGGCCAGCGGTCTATGGCAGCGTGCTGAGCGTGTCCCTTTTCATTGTGCAGGTTTGTCCTGGCCACCTCCAGAGTCAGATCAGGATTTGAGGTGAGCCGGGGCAGTGGTGTGGAGTAGCCCGGGGATGCTCTTCTGGAGGGCAACAGTGACGTTTTCTGTTTTGTTGTCTTAGGTACCGTGAGCAGGTGTGGAGCTGAAGTTTGGAGAGAGCAGGTAAGCGCTGAGCCTCGGCAGTTTCGAGGGAGGGGGCCTTGCGGAAGGGGTCTCTTTTGGCGTGTGTTGTCAGAGGCTGAATTTTCTCCTTGTTCTCCATCTTTCGCAGCTGCCAAAGCGGACCGTGGGGAACGTGTTGACATCCGAGGTGCTGATGCATTTTTTCTGCCAAGGATGGATTTTGTCCGTTTGTCTTCAGAAAGCTAAGTGTTGGGAGCGGTGGTTGGGAGAAGGGAAAGGCCTTTGGAGTTCCAGGAGGCAATTGGAAGTTAGCTTAGAGGAGAGGGCTGTTGTGGGAGGGCCCCTTGGAAGTAAAGGGAGAGGGTTTCTCCTCAGCATCACCCGAGCCTTTGCTGGGCAGGGCAGTTCCCACCCATCTCTGTCATCGGCCTTTGAGTCTCGCCGTCATCGTGGATCTTTTTGCCCGAGGAGCTCGCCTTCAGGTCTGGCACGATCGCCACGGTCTCCATTTCACCTACTCGCTGGCGTAGCCGCCCGCGGGCATCTTGGCCACTTGCTGGATGGTCAAAGGTAAGGGATCAAAGCTCGGGTTGTCAAGGAATGGGTCAAGGGGTCAAAGGTCAGGGGATAAAAGGTCAAGGCTCGGGCTCAGGATTAGAGGTTCCAGCATGATTTTCCATGGTGGTTCCCAGTGTGGGGACACGGGGTGTGGGGTCAGTGGCGCCGGGGGCGGGCAGGAGCCCCGTGGGCAGTGGCCGGCAGCGGCGGGGACGCCTCCGTACGGTCGCGCCCCTCCAGTGCCAGCAGAAGCCCCCCTGCGCCGTGCGGTGCCCGGCCCCACTCCTTGCCCTCCCCGCCGCTGCCTTCCCGCACTCCCACCGCACCCCCTGCTCCCCTCCAGCCCAGGGAAATGCAGGAAAACACAAAATCATTGAGGTGGAACAGTCACCAGAGCTGCCCGAGCCATCCCCCCGCCTGAAGGCGGCAGCTGCCCAGAGCCAGGGGCACCCAGCAGGATGCAGCTCCTCTTTCCCAGGAGCTGGAGGCAGGGTTTCCCAGGCAGGGGGAGCAGGGAGAATTTCAGCTCCCAGCAGCTCTCTGTGAGTGCTGGATGGACTCTGGGCTGAGCCAGCTGGGAGGTGTGGGTGGTGTTCATGTCCCCAGGAGCTGCTCAAATCCACCTTAAACTCCTGGAATGGTCTGTGCTGGCAAGAACCTTACAGACCATCCTGTTCAGCCCCTTGCCATGGTCAGGGACACCTTCCTGGGGTGTCTGTGCCAGAGTGGTGGAATGGGCAGGACTTTCTCCCTGAGCCCAGTCCCGGGCAAGATTGGGGTTCCCATGGGAAGAAGCCTGTGAGCTGCATTTCCGGAGCTGGGAGCCTCCATGCCCGGGAGTGTTTCCAGTACTGCTCTTTGGCTTTTTCCATAACTGGGCATGATGTTTCTCCCCAGAGCAAGGTGGTTTTCCCTGGATTGTTGGGGTAAGACACTGGCTGTTTGACAGCTCTGTTGTCTCTTTGTCCTGAATGGAAGAGTGAGGAACGGGGGATGCTCCCGACTGTCCCAGGGATGTGGGAACAGCCCAGTTCCAGTGAGGAATGTGACGCCCAGCTCGTGGCGTGTGCCCTGAGATGGTCTTTGCTGTTGTTTTGTCCTTAGAGCCTGTTGGAGTGCTGGCCTGGATTTGGGAGGAGCCAAGTAGCCTGGAGCAGTGAGGTTTTTCCTGTCAGAAATCCATGCTGGGGATGTTTTCCCTGGCTGTCCCAAGGGGAAGGAACAGCTCTGGAGTTTTTGCAGCCACAGGCTGGGGATGCATCCCCTGAAAACCAGTTCAGGATCGTTCATCTGACTCTGTCCCTGACCTGTGGCTTCCAGGGAGCCTTCTGGTCTTCTGGATATTCCCAGGAGAGGATATTCCACCACCTGACTTTTAAGCCAGGAATTCCAAACCCAGTAAGTTGGTCACATTCTATGGGAGCTGCCCCAATGGTGGGATGGCAGAGGGCACACCCCACGCTGCTGTTTGGGACATTCCTGACTGGAACGGGAGCCAGCTGGGCATTTTGGAGCACTGAGGCCACCAGGGCAGCCTTGAGTGGCATTCCCAGGCAATGCTGAGGCATCCCATGCCTGTGGCAACACATGCCTGATGTGGAGCAGAGAGAGGAAGGGAGAAATTCTGAGTTGATGGGAGGAATGGAATTGGGCTTTCCAGAATGGAATTGGTATAGGTGCTGATGGTATCATGGAATCATGGGGTGGCTTGGAAGGGACACAAAGACCCTCTGGGCTCTGTTATCCCATCCTGTGGCAAAGAACACGTCCAAAACGGCCTCCTCACCCTCATGGAATGGCAGTGGGTGTTGGGAGCTCTGGCTGGAGCACCTGGAGACCAGGTAAGAATAGCAGTGGCATTGTTTTGGCTGCTGCTGGATGTGGTTTTCTCTTGTCAAGATGTTCCTCTGATTGATGTTTTCACAGTAGCTTGCTAGGCCTCATTTGAGGATAATTCCAAGAATTTGGAAGTCGTTGGAAAAGAATGAGGAAAAAAGGTGAACCTGATCCATTTCTAGTAATTCTGAACTTCTCTTGCAGCACCGTTCCAGGGGAAAGCTGGTGAAAGGATAAAGATGCAGAGGAACAAGTGTTGTAAACCCCCTTGCCTCCCTGACAAAGCAAACCTTTCTGCAATCCCAGTAAATCTCTTGGAGAAACTGTGGGATCATAAGGTTTCCTAGGAAAGGAAAACTAAGGACAGAGATGAGGAAATAGGCTTCCAATTAACAATGATTTGATGGAGGTAGGAATGATTCTTGTATGTTTGATGCACCCCTTTTTATTCCTGGGATAATTTTAAATGATTTCTTTTAAAAATCATTTCGATTTGGGAATTCAGATTAGAGAGGAAATGATGCAAAATAAATGCAGGGAGAGATCACAGAATCATCCTGGAATGGCGGAATAATTTGGGTGGGAAGGGACCTTAAGAATCACCTCATTCCATCCACAGGGTGCTCCAAGCTGCGGCCAGCCTGGCCTTGAACACTTCCAGGGATGGGGCAGCCACGATTTCCCTGGGTTTACGGGCACAAGAGGAAATTTCCAGCAGGAAATTTCCCTTGCTCTGCCTGCCCCTAGCAGGGCTTTGGGAGGCAGAGGCTGTGGGAACAGGAGCTTTGTCCACTGCCTTGGAGGAGTCTCTGATGTCCCAAAACCCAGCAGAGCAAGTGGTTGTGGTTTAACATCCCGTTCAAAGGAGATGCCAGGCCAGGAACGGGAATGGACTGCAGAGCAGGGATGGTGCCCAGCAGAGGGGTGACTGTCCAGGGGGTCCCAGCAGTCCATCCCTGCTGCCCAGGTTTGGGATGAGCAGGCTGGTGAGTGTCCCTGTGCTTGCTCTGCAGGATGAGGAAGCTAGGCCTGCTGAGGAGGAAGATGAGGAGGTGTGGGAGGATGGAGACAACGGCCACCAAAGGCTGGGGAAGGCACAGATCCAGGTAGGAGACGTTGCCTTGCGAGGAGAGGGACTTGTCTGTCCCGTTGGAATTTGGGGCGTGAGGCCAGCGGAACAAAGGCTTTGATTCCATTTTCTTGCTCGGGTTTTCACGTGCCTTAAGAGAGCTTTGTGAAAATGTCATTATCCCTGATTGAGTCTCTGAAAAACAGGGATTGAAGCTTTCAGAAGGGGCCCAACCCTGCCTGCATGTATCCAAGTGCAGCCCCCACTCCCTGTTTTTGTGTACAGCTGGGATGAGACCTCAGCTGCTGTTACTTGCCAGCTCACAAGTTGTGTAGCTCAGAGCCTCAGCCATGAAGGGCCAGGCTGTGTTTAAAACAGCCCAAGGTGCCAGAGAGCTGGAGTCATTTCCTAGCAGGTAACTTGACTTGGAAGCTGCATTCTAAAATTTGTCCGCATTTAATTGATGTCCCACATGGAGACACCTAAAGAAGCAGAGGTGGGGTGTTCCTAAGAAAAGAGCATCTAAATTCTTTGGTGGTAGAGGGCTTAAAGTCTGAGTGAGGTGCCTTTAGGACACTTCCATTCCAGTATCTGAATAGAATTTAAATGAAGTAGCCAAATCCTGACAAGCTTGTATGAACTCCAAAGCCTCTGCAAGTGGTTTACAGCCAGGGAAGGAGATAAGAGTCTGAAGTCTCTTCCCCAAAACCTGGCTCCTGGTTTCTTTGGCCAGGCATAGGAAGAATTGTGTATTCCCTGGGGCTCTCCTTATGGGGAGAGGTTTACTTATGTGCCCTGGGTTTATTCAGTGCATCTTCAAAGTGATGGAAACTGATTGCGTTGAAATGCCAGGGGTGCCAAATGTTTTCCCCAGCCAGAGCTCGGAGCCAGCCCAGTGGGAAGGGGTTTAGTGGCCATTTTCCCGCTCCCTCGGGGCAGCAGCACTGGAGCACTCGCACCCACCCGTGCCCGAGGTGCCGAGTACTGGCAGGAGGCAAAGCCAGGGACTGGGCAGGAGGAGCTTGCAGTGCTCCTGGAATCGCAGAGCTGGAGCTGTGGGTTAGAACTGCCAGGAGCTGCTGCCTCACTCAAACCTTGTTTAAAGCTCAGCATCCCTCCTGCTCCCTTGGAATGATTGTTGCTTCTGTTGTTGCTCTTTCCTGATCCATTATGATTATTATTGTAAATTCCCACTCCATTTCTTCCATAGCCCTTTACTTCCCAGAGGTGGTGCTTTAGGCAAGCCCCTCCAGCCTGGGAAGGGGCTTTTGGCTCCAGACTCAGTCCCAGTCCCCATGAGCAGCTGGAGCTGTGCTGTCCCCAGCAGGTGCCTTTCCTTCCTTCCCTGCTGCACTTTGGCTTTTTGAGGGCTCTCTAGGGGGCTGAGGGAGAAGTTCTTTGTCATTCCAGGGCACCATAAGCCCTGATCCCACTCAAAGCAGGAGGAATCATTCCATCCTTGTTTTTGGATACACCTTTGGTGTTCTCTCTCTTTTGCTGACACTGTGTGGTGAAGCAGCAGCTCCCTGGAATAACTTTTATTTGTAAAACAATGAATTCCCTGCTGGAATCCCAGTCCCAGCCCCCCAGATCAAGGTGCAGTTTAAGGCCTTACACCCTGACCAGGACAAGTTCCTGTCCTTAGACATGGAAAACAGGGGAAAACTCAGACTGGATTGGAGCCAGCATCCAGAATGGGGAGAGTGAGGCAGCGTGCTTGGCCCAGGCTGGGGCTGGTACAGGGGGTGTTCCCCATAGGATGACACCCGTTTGGAGCAGATGCTTCTCTTCCTTTGTCCAAAGTCCAATGGCAAAGGAGTGAAGAACCCACAAGTGGGGCCTGGAAGGAAAACGATTCTGTTAAAATTAGGCAAAGAATGCACTAAGAAAAAATGGACATCCTTTTTATGTATGAAAGTAAGTAGGGGAAAAATGTTGAAAAAGAGCTCTTTTATTTGGTGCCACCTCTCATTTTTTTATGGATAAAACCCTCTAGTGAGCAATCAGAACAGGAGTGGGAAAGCCAGGAGCCTTTGACTTCCACAGTGGACTTAATTGCCATGCTTAATTTCAACAATTTCTTCTCTCTCTCAGGCCAGGAAAACCCACTTAACTTGTCCCATCTTTGCCAAAAGCTTTGGTGTTTGAGCAGCCAAACCCAAGGGGCTCTGGCCCCACCAGCCTGTACTGGAGGGCCCCTGGTCCTGCCCATGGTGTGGGATGAATCCCCAATTGTCCCCAGAGGGGGCTGCCCTGGTCCCTGCAGTGCCCAGCACCTGAGACACAGAGAGAGCCCTGTCCAAAGGGGCTCCTTGTCAGGAATGTGGCAGCAGCCCCAGGAGCAGGCTGGAGGTGAGAACTGGGGCTGTGTTTGAGACTGACCAGGTCAGCTCAGTGTTTACCTGTGGGGGGAGTTTGGCCCCCCACACTGAGTTGAAGCTGGATCAGGGTGACAGATGCTGCATTTTGGGCACCCTGAGAGTTTCTCTCCCCCTTGGAGATTTCCTGCAGGGATGGGGCAGGGCAGGGAGCAGAATTAACCCTGCACCTCCCATGGGCACTGCTGGCCTTTGTCTCTCTGCTGTGCCATCAGCCTGTGGGAATTTGCTGCTGCTGCTGCCACCCCACCTGGGGGCTGCGTGCTCCTGGCAGCCCTTCCCAGCCCCACACCCGAGCTCCAGCGCTGCCTCCAGGCTGTGTTGGGAGAGTTTGCTGGGAATGTGCCTCATCCCTGGGAGTATCCTTTCCTTCCAGAGTGGCTGGATGGAGCTTCTGGGCTTGTCAGCTTCAGAGTTTGCTTGCAAAAGTCACTGCAGGGAAGAATGACAAGGAGGTTTGTCAGAGTGCTGCTGTCAGACCCCACCTGCCAGTCTGTGCTTTGGCTTGGAGGTTGTTGTGTATTGGCCCTGCAGGGAATGAATGTCCCCTTCCCACCTCAGCCCAGCAGATCCCAAGGGCTCTTCCTGGAGTACTTACTCTTTGCTTCCCTTTGGGATAACTTAATCTGCACCCTTCCATGAGCAATTCCTTGGCTTCTCCTGGAGAAAACCCCATGGCAGAGGCAGTGTGCAAAGGAGCCCAGAGCTGTGCTTGGAGCAGGGAGTGCTGAGAGCTGCATGTGCCTCTGCTGCCCCAGGCTGGCAATATCCCCATGGAACAGACTGGGCAAATGGCATTAGAGGGAGCACAGTCCCTTCCTGGAAGAGGTTTTCTCCTGTGCAGATCAGGCACAGGGCAGGAAGGGAACTTTGGAGATCAGCTGCTTTCCCCCAGAAAGCATCACTCACACCAGCATGGATGACATGACCTGTGCCCACTGCTCACCATGCACCTGGCCAGAATCAAGAGCAAAGGTGGGTTTGGGTGTGAGCACTTGAAATAACTTTGAAAGAGAAGCAATCACCTTTTGCTGCTTCTTTCTTTCTTGCAGATGCTGGGATTGCCTCTGGGCACATGGGCTGAGCTCTCCCTGCAGGGAACTGTCAGGCCTTAACAGCTGTGAGGTTGTGTTCTTCTCAGTGGGGAACTGGAAATAATTATTAATTAATTGCAGAAATGTTTTCTGAACCTTTCCCCTTTCCTGATAGATCTTCTCTCTCTGCCTCTGAATTTACAGCTGTTCCCTGGTGTCATTGGCCCTGCCTGAATTCCTTGCAGCTCCTCACTGGGAAAACCTGGGATGACTTTGAGGGGACAGAGGAGACATTTTCAGCTGAAAACCTGGGGTGACTGAGAGGGGACACAAGAATTGTTTGTGTAGGAAAATGGGAGGTGATGTCAAGCAGAGCAAGGTGGCATTTTTGAGGGAAAAGCTGAGGTGATGTTTAGGGGAACGAATGCACATTTTTGGGGCAGAAAAGAGTTAATATTGTACAGGAAGGAAAAACTGGGGGGTAAAACTTGATGTAATCTGTAGGGGACAGAATGAATATTTTGGAGCAAAAATGAGGTACTCAGTAATAGACAAAGAAGGAAAATTTTGGAGGCCAAACTTGACAAAGTCTCAAGAGCAGAGAATGAACACTTGGAGGGAAAAAGGAGGTGATGAATACTGAGCATGTGGGGAAAATTTGGGGGCTAAATCTGAGCTAATCTCTAGGGGAGAGCATGAACACACTGAGGTAACATGAGGGAATCAGTTGTGGGCAGATAGGGAAACTTGTGTAAAAATAATATTAAATAAGCTGTAGAAAGAACATTTTGAGGTAAAAATGAGGTAAGCAGTAGTAGACAGATGGAAAACTTTGGGGGTAAATCTTGATAGAAGCTACATGGTAGAAAGGAAATAAATATTGAAGGAAGAATGAGGGAGTCAGTAGTGGACAGGTAGGGGAATTTTGGGGGGTCAAACTTGAAATGATCTAAAGGTTGAGAATGAATCTTTTTTGGTAAAAATGAGGTAATAAGTTGTGGACAGTTCAGGAAAATTTTGGGGGTTAAACTTGAGGTAATCTCTAGGGAGAGTGTGACCACTGACATGAACTGAGGCAATCACTGGGGCTAGGCAAGGAAATTTGGGGTGTAAAACTTGGGAAGATCTGTAGGGCAAAGAATGAACATATTGAGGAAGCAATGAGGTGATCAGTAGTCAAGATGAGGTAGAATGTGGGGGGCAAACCCTGAGGTAATTATGTAGGAACCATAAGTGGTTTTGAGAAAAAATCTGACCTAATTTGTAGGGGACAGAATGAACATTTTGGGGGTAAGACGGACATAACCTGCGTGGTTTGGGTTTTAAAATCTAGTCAGTGCACAGGGGACAAAATAGACATTTTGGTGATAAAATCCGAGTTCATCTGTAGAAGAAAGAACTCATGTTTTGAGGTAAAAAGGAGGTGATCAGAACTGGGCAGGTAGAGAAAACTGAGGGGGTAAAATGTGAAGTCATCTCTAGGAGAGAGCAGGAGCATCCTGAGGTAAACTGAGGGAATTGCTGTGGACAGGTGGGTAAATCTGGCAGGTAAAACTTGAGGGAATCTCCATGGTAGAAAATGAGTATTTGGAGGTAAAAATAAAGTACTCAGTCAGTGGTGGAGATGTACGGAAAATGTTGGAGGTAAAATCTGAGGTGATCTGTAGCAGAGAGAATGCACTTGATGGGGTAAACTGAGGTAATCACTTATGGACAGGTAGGGAAGTTCAGAGGGGTAAAAATTGAAAGCATCTGTAGGGCAAAGAATGAAAAGATTGAGGTGGAAATGAGGAAAGAGGTAGTGGACAGGTGGGGAAAGTTTTGGGGGCAAATCTTGTGGTAATCTCCAGAGCAGAGAAAGAATGCTTCCTTGTAAAAAATGAGGAACTCAGAAGGAGGCAGATGGGGACATTTTGGGGGTAAAATCTCAGGTCATCTCAAGGTGAGGGAAGGACTATTTGGAGGTCAACTCAGCACTCACTGTGTCTTCCTTCCTTGGCATCAGCTGGCAGGGAAGGGAGAAGAGGCCTCAGGCTGGAGAGGGGCAGGAGAAAGGCACTGTGGGCAAAGGCACCTCCCTGGCATCCCCAGGGTACCTGTGGGGAACACAATGGACACTTGGGGAGCAAAGGGAGGTGATGGCATTGTCCCTTTGGGGGATGCTGGCATTTAGATCATTCCATCCATTTGCCTGCTGACATTTCCCAGCCCAGGGGCTTTGGCTGCCAGGGCAGCACAAAGATTGTTCCCTGGGTGGTGGGCAGATTTGGGGGTTGGCTTTGCTAGTTCAGATGAATTCTACCCAAAGCCCTGAATTCCCTGCTGAATTGCCACTGGCATAGCCTCCCAGCGCCTCCTGGAGCATGGATATTCCCATGCAGAGCTGCCTATTTAACACCAGCTGTGTCAGGACCCAGCAGAGCTTCCAGGGAAGCTCAGCAGGGTCAGGGCAAGGACAGCTTCATGTTCCATAGAATTTGCTGTTTGTAACCCTCATCCCCCAGCCCCCCCCCCCCCAATGTCCCTGGGGGCACCTGACAGAGTTCCCTGGAATTCAGCTGCCTGCACCCCCCGAGCTGGGGCTCCAGGTGATATTTGAAAGCAGGAACAGGCACTGGCTGGACACGCTCCCAGCCTGTGCTGAGGCAGCCCCTGTGCCCACGGGAGGACTTCTCTCCCTGCAGGAGTTGATTTCATTCCAGAGCCTCAGGAGTGGCCTCTGCAAGTTCTTTTCCCTCAGGAAAGGGATGCACATCCCTGCCTTCAGGGCACCTGCAGTGGGAGCCACCTGGGAAAGCTTTCCATCAGTTGTGCAGTTCCAGCTGGCTCCCCAAAAACTCCCAACTCAATCCAAAGAGATTTCTCTGACTCTGACCTTTCATTTGAAGGCATCTCTGAGGGCATTGCTTGGCATTTCATTGCTGTGGGGGAAGCTTGCCTTGGCTTTAACACTGCTGAGGGATGATGGCCTCAGGCTGGAAGGGAAGGCATTTTGGGTGGCTGGGACATAGCTGGCAGGTGTGTGGGAGGTCAGCACTGGGAATTGCTGTCTGAGCCCCTCTGCAAACAGCCCATTCTGACATTGCCCAGTGCCAGCTGTTCCTTGGGGCATTTTTGGGGTGTCAGTGGGGTCTGTCGGGACTGAAGCATCTCTGGGTGCCTGTTCAGAGCAGCCCCTGGCTGAGGGGCCGCGGGCAGCCCTTTATCCATGTCCATCCCAGCGCTGCCCGGGCAGCCCAGTGCCCGTTCCGGGGATGTGTGTTTGGCACACTGCGTGCCACGGGCAGGACACTGCAGGCACAGCTCCTCTCTGCAAATCCAAAGCACAAGAGCTGCTGCTTCCCTTCCTGGGCCTCCTGGCCTTCTCCCTGCCCCCATTCCCTGCCAGCTGGAACACACGGAAGGAGCACCAAGGAACACTCCTGGCAGTGAGCAGGAGTCGCTGAGAGCTCTGTGCAGCTCTGGGCCACAAAAGCTGGCCCGGCCTCAGCAGCCCCTGGGATTTTGGGCTGTGAACACTCACCTGTGGGAAAGGCCCCTCTGCAGGCAGGAGCAGCCCTGACCTTCTCCAGAAGAGCTTTGGCCATGGACCAAGTGAACCCTCAGGACTTGCCTTGCTCATTTCTCCCTGGAAAGGGCCATGGAACAAGCACCTTTGCAGCTGTTGGGTAAATCCTGGAAAGGGCAGGAAATCAGGGTTATGGGAAGAGTTCAGTGCTGTCACACAACTGCTCACCTGTGTTGTTGCATGATCAGGTGCTGGCCATGGAGCTCTGCCCTATGGCAATTACAGGGGCTGGTGTGGCAAGCAGCATTAGCATAAAAGAAGGAGTTATATTTGCATAGGAATGATCTTGCTGGCACTTGGCATTCCTATCCCAGGCAGGACATTGCCAGGAGCTGAGATTGGCTTGGCTGGAGCAGGGTGCTGAGAGTGCCCAGGTGTGGGTTCAGTGGCCAGAGGAGCCATCCACATAAGGGTTCGACTTGGTGGTCCTTGTGTAGCCATTGCCACTCAGGATCTCCTGTGCTCTGGAAATAAAGAAGAAACATTTTTCCCTGGCCTTTTAAAGCCAGAGGTTTTTGCAGTGGAGCGTGCAAGCCGCAGAGAAAGCGGGGAGGAGGAAGGAGAGCATCAGGTCTCAAGCGGCAGTTGTGGGATGAACGGCTCAAGCAGCAGCGAGCCCCGGCGAGGCCCCGGTCCCGCAGCGGGCGCAGTCAGAGCAGGAGCGGCAGCAGCGGCCTCGGCGCCAGCGGCCGGGCCGGGGGAGCGGCTCGTCCCGCTGCAGGCGCGCTGGTTGGGCGGGGGCGCGGCGGGCGGGAGGCCCCGGGGGAGCGGCCCGGGGCAGGGGGTGCGACGGCCTCAGCAGTGCCGGGGCTGGGGGAGCTCCGCGTCCCCGCGGGGGCTGCGGGCGGGGCCGGGCCGGGAGCGCCGGCGCTCCGGTTGCGCCAGGGGGCGCCCCACAGGGCGGGCGGCGCTGAGGGAGCGGCGGCCTCGGGGGGTGCCGGGGCGGGCACGGGCGGTCCCCGCGGCCCGGCCGCTTCCAGGCGCGATCCAGCGCCTGCTGCGGGGAAGCGCCGCCCTCCCGGCGGGCCCGGCACCGGCACGGCCCCGGCTCCCCGCGGCCGCAGCGGGAGCGTAGCCGGAGCTCCGGTGGGAGCCCAGCCCCGCGCTGGCCGCAGCCGGAGCGGCAGCGCCGGGCTCGGCGCCAGCGCCAATCCCGGAGCGGCACTTGCCAGCCGCGGCGATCCCGATGCCTAATGCCATCCCCCATCCCACCTCAGTTCTCCGAGCCCGGCAGCCGCACCCCGCCCGCCGAGAGACAAGCGGCTCGGCCCGGGACCCCCAGCAGACACCGACAGGACCCAGCCCCGAATCCCAGGGCCCGGGTCCCGTTCCCACCTCAGCGCCTCGGGCTCGGCGCAGCGCCGGGAGCAGCCCCCGGTGCCGGGCTCCGCACAGCGCTCCGAACGACGGTCCCGCCACAGCCCGGGAGGAGCAGGATGAGCATCCACCGCACAAAGCGGAGCGGGCGCGGATCCGCCGGCATTTACGGGCGCGGGCGGGGCGGGGCGGGCCCGGCACAGGTGTGAAGGGCGGGGTCCGCACAGGTGCGCGGGGCCCCAGAGCGGCTGCGCGGGGCGGGGCCGAGGGGATTTAAGCCTCGGGAATCGGCGCCGCCGCCATTTGCTCCCTCGGCGCTCGGTGGGAACGGTTGTGGCCGGACCGGGCTCTAGATCTCTGTATTTCCATATTTCTATGTCTCTGTAGTTCTTTTCCTTTATATTTGTGTTTGTTTGTCTTCTTCTAACCCTTCTCCGTTCTCCCCCCTCTGCCTCCCCTCCCCCACCCCCTACACCCCCCCCCCTACCCCCCCCCCTCTCCCCCCTAGCCCTCCCCTCCCTCCCCCCCCGGCCCGGTCCCCCCCATCCCCCCTCCCTGTCCCCCTACACACCCCAACCCTGCCCTACCCCTCCACCCTCTCTCCCCTTCTCCACCGTTCCTTCGCCCCCATCCCGGGTCCCCCCTGCCCCCTCACCCTGCTCCCCTTCCCCTCCCAGTTCCCCCCACCTGCCCTCAATCCTCCCCCTCCGTCTCCCACCTTTCCTTCCCCCTCCACCTCCCCCTGTTCCTCTTCCCTCGTTTCCCCTCTGCACCTTGACCCCCCACTTGTGCTCCGTCCTCGTCTTCCCCCCGCCTCCTTTCTTGTCCCCCCATCCCACCTCTCCCTGCACACCCCGAACCCCCCACCTGCGCTCCTTCTTTGACCCCCTCTGCTCCCTTATTCCCGTCCTCTGTCCCGTCTTTCCCCCGCAGCCGCGGGGCACGGGGCGCCGGAGAATAAAGCCCAGAGGGCCGGAGCCCGGCGCCCCTGCCCTCGCTGGAGCCCACACGGGCCGGGCCCGCTCGGCGGGTCCCCCGTGCAGTACAACAACAGCGCCGGGGCTCCGGCTTTCCACACATCACACTGGGGATCCCCTCCTCAGGAGGGGTTCCCGGGGGGGTGGTGGGTTTCAGGGAGGGTGGTGGGTTGGGGTGGGCCCCCTCCGGAGGAGGGGGTCCCGGGGGGTGGGTGGGTTTCAGGGAGGGTGGTGGGTTGGGGGGGGCCCCCTCCGGAGGAGGGGGTCTCGGGAGGGGGTCAGGGTGGGCCCCCTCCGGAGGAGGGGGTCCGGGGGAGGGGGGTGGGGCGGAGGGGGGACTTTCCCCCCCTCCAGTCCCCGCCCCCTCTCCCGGACCCCCTCCTCCGGACAGGGCTCACCCCAGCCCCCTCCCCGGGACCCCCTCCTTCGGACCGGGGCCTCGGGGAGGGGGGTGGGGGGGGGGAAGCAGAGGGGGTCACGTCACTCTGTGGCATGAACAGACATAGAGCTCACAGGCCAAACCAACAGCCCCTCCCGCCCGGACCCCCCCCACCCCACCCGCCCCCCCCTCCCTCCCCCCGGGGCCCCGGTCCGGAGGAGGGGGTCCCGGGAGGGGGCCGGGGTGAGCCCCGTCCGGAGGAGGGGGTCCGAGAGAGGGGGCGGGGACTGGAGGGGGGGAAAGTCCCCCCTCCGCCCCACCCCCCTCCCCCGGACCCCCTCCTCCGGAGGGGGCCCACCCTGACCCCCTCCCGGGACCCCCTCCTCCGGAGGGGGCCCATCCCACCCACCCCCCCGGGACCCCCTCCTAAGGAGGGGGCCCACCCCAACCCCAACCCACCACCCTCCCCAAAACCCACCACCCCCCCCGGGAACCCCTCCTGAGGAGGGGATCCCCAGTGTGATGTGTGGAAAGCCGGAGCCCCGGCGCTGTTTTTGTACTGCACGGGGGACCCGCCGAGCGGGTCCCCCGTGCGAGGCTCCAGCGAGGGCAGGGGCGCCGGGCTCCGGCCCTCTGGGCTTTATTCTCCGGCGCCCCGAGCCCCGCGGCTGCGGGGGAAAGAGGGAACGGGGAGGGATGAGATGGGGTAGGGAGAGGAGTCGGGGTGGGTTGGGGAGAACGAGGGGGGAAGGGAAAGGTCGGGTGAGGGGGAGGGATGATGGTCAGAGGAGGAGGAAGAGAGGGGAGTCGGGTTGGGGAACGGGGTACGGAGAGGGGAGAAAGGAGGGGTGGGGGAGAAAGGAGGCGGGGGGGGTCGGGGATGCACAGGGGAGCAGGGAGAGAGGGTGGGGGGGCGCTGGGGAGAGGGCAGGCAGGGGGCTGGGAGAGACAGGGAGGGTGTGGGGGAGAGAGAAAGAAACTGGGGGGGGTAGGAAAGAGGTGATAAGCGGGGGAAGGAGGAGAAGGATAAGGGCAGGAGAAAGAGGGGGAAGAAAGACGGGGAAGAAAGAGGGGGAGCGGGGGCCTCTCCCGGGCCACGCCGGGGGAGCCCGGCCCGGCCGCAGCCTCCCCGAGCTCTGAGGGAGCAAATGGCGGCAGGGGCGATTTCGGGGGCTTAAATCACCTCGGCCCCGCCCTGCGCAGCCGCCCTGGGACCCCGCGCACCTGTGCGGACCCCGCCCCGCGCACCTGAGCCGGGCCCGGCCCCGCCCCTGAAGCCGCCCCCGGCCCCGCTCGGCCCCGCCCCAGAGCCCCGGCCCCGCCCGGCCCCGGGGCCCGCCCTGCCCGGCACGGGGGCGGCTCCATCGCTCGGGGCCCCGCCCCTCTCTCCCGGGCCGGGCCCGCCCCGCGCACCGGGGCCGCACCGGGGCCGCTCTCGGGACCCTCCCCTCCGCTGACAGACACCGCCCCGCTCGCTCCCGCTCCTTGCCACGCTCGGCAGCCACCGAGGCCGCCGCCCTCTCGGCTCAGCCGGCACCGGGCGGCAGCAGCGCCGCCCAGCTCAGCCCGGGGGCAGGCACAGAGCACAGGGAAAAGCCGGCTCCGGGCGCTCTGCAGCTCCTGCAGCCCGAGCGTCTCGGCTCCTGCGGCCAGGCGCTTGCTGCTTTCCTTCCTACAGAAAAACGCCGGCTCCTTATTCTCAAAACCTGCGGATCTCTATTCCCAGCTTCTTATATTGCTGTATGTGACAGAGTAGAGAGAGAGGGCTGGCTCATTTCAAAATGAATTTACATCTAAATCAGTAGCATTTGCCTATAGATGTAAAAATGAAGAACTTAATACGTTTTAGTATTCTGCACACAGCCCTCCCTGGGAGGAATGGTAAAAAGTTAAAAACAAATGAAACTTTAAAAGTAGAAAGTTAGAAACAAAGTTACAACGGCAGAAATTTAGAAACAAACAAAGAGGTAAAATACAAGAAACAAACAAATTTCTAAAGGGAGAAAGTTGAAAACAAACAAAGTTAGAAACAAACAAACAAAAAAAATAGAAACAAACAAAATTAGAAAGGTAGAAATTTAGAAACAAAGTCAGAAAGGCAAGTGTTGAGCCTTTGACAGGGTACCCCTCCTTCTCGGACCAGGGTGAAAGAGCAGAGGAGGCTGCTGTTCTGCTAAGTTCTTTATTTCACGGTCTCACAGCTGTCTTGAAGGCAGAGTTCGAATGGGGTTACATGATAAAGCCAAGCAGCAGCAGCAGGCAAAAACAGCTTCTTCTATATGCTCCATACACTCTATTTTTTCTTATAGAAGTGTGGATTCCATTTGTTCATTGACCAGCAAGATTAACACACGATTCTAGTTTTCCTTAAACCCATCCCAGTCTAATTCTAACAGTCGTAAGCCTCACACAAGTGTCATCTGCCCTTGTTCCATAAGGAATCCCTCTACAGACAGGGAGTTGTCACCGGCCCCGTGCTCATGGGCTGCAGGGGACACCCGCACTGAGGAGGAAATGGAAATGGGAAAGAGGGAACTGCAACCTGATGGGACGCACCTCTGGCACCACATTTCCTCTTCTTCCTGCTGTCCTGGAAAGCCCCAAGTAAATCCGGTCCCTCAGACCTTGCATCCCTGAACACCAGGAGAGCCGGTGTTTTACCCAGATCCCAGTGCCCTGCACGGCTGCGCTGACACGAGCACAGGCCGATCGCTCCGCCCAGCACCATCCCTCATTTTCTTCCCATTGCTCCCCAAGCGTCCCCAAACCACCCCAGCGTGTCTGTGCCGGGGCCAGGGCCTGCCCCGAGCCCGACCAGAGCCCTGCACCAGCTCCCACCCCCGGTGAGCTGGGAATGCACTGAGAGCTCGGCTCCCCGGGCTCCCCAGCACCCAAACCGGTCCTCAGACACACAGAAATGCCCAACCTGCCCCTCTGGGCACAGCCAAACACCACAATTCCATCATCCCCAAGCAACTCTGGCACTTGCCTCTTCACCTCCGCCCATTTCCAGTAGCCGGGGCTAGGACCGGGCTGTCAGTAATAGCATTCCCTAGGCAGTTCATCCCAGCACAGAGGAGAAGAGGAGCCTGTCCCTGACCCACACCATGGGCAGGACAAGGGGGGCCCTAGCTGGCTTTGCCTACTCCAGCACCAAAGCTCTTGGTCCCAAAGATGGGGCGAGTTCAGTGGTTTTTCCTGTCCTGAAAGAGAGCAGAAAAGGGAAGTTAATCCCACTGTGGAATCCAAGACTCCTGCATTTCCTATTTCTGCTCTGATTGCTCACCGTGGAGTTTTAGCCATGGAAAAAAAAGGAGAATGACACCATATCAAATAAAAAGTTGATTAATCCACGTAGGGGCTGTGGAGAGGATACAAAGGAGCTTTTCCATGATTTTGGGGCTTGAAGAGGGACTGAATTTCCCTCAAAGCTGGGAAGGGCCTGAGGATAATAAAGCAAAGGAGCAGCTTCATCTCTCCCTGGCAGAGAGCTCGGGGCTCCATTATGGATACAAATCAATCCCAGCAGGATTTCAAAGGGTTTCTTTAGGATGTCAGGTCCCTCTTTATCAGATCCCTGCTGGGATTCAGGGCCTGCCTGGTCACGGGGTGCTTTGATAAGGGCTGGATTTAAATCCCAGATCTGAGAACAGACATGAAAGGTCCCTGGGTTTCTAGGGGGTTGAAAAACTCAAGCTGGATTCGCTGCAGAGCTGAAAAATCAGGGTAAGAGAGAGCAAGGAGTGGCCAGCAGGCCCAGGCTCCTGATCACGCCCCTGGGATCCATGGGATCCATAGGATCCACGGCCTCTGGCACGCTGCTCCAGCACCCTGCAGGGTGACTGACAGCCGGGCAGGGGAAGGAGCCACCAGCAGCTCTGCCATGTGCACCATCATTCACCTTGCACGTGGCCTAAACAGCCACCAAGCACTGATGGACTGACTGAGCCGAAAATATCGGAGAGATCTCAGTTTGCACTCCAAATTCCCTGCAGCCTGTTCCCTTCCTGATCCATCCCTTCAAGCAGCAAGAGTGGAATTCCTTCCATCGTTGCTCTTTCCCTCCTGTTTTCCACTCAACAAGAAAAAGAGCAGCCACGTGAACAGGAGTAAAAGCCCCAAACCCACAAAAAAGCACATTCTCAGCATCACTAATCCCTGCCAAACTGCCAGGAACCTTCCAAAACTACATCCAAGCTTGGAAACAGGGATCCAGTTGTTTGTTTAAGCAGCTATTGATCCAGTCTCTTCCAGCTAATTAAACTATTCACTATTTAAACTCATTAAACTGCTCATCCTGCTCCTGGCAGCCAGAGGCAAAGAAGAAATCGTGTCTAGATTAAATGGTGTTGGTGAATGTGCCCATCCCAGTCCTTGGAGAGGTTGGAATTGCATCCCTGTTCCTCTGCTCTCTTTTCCTTCCTTTTTCCTGCAGTGATTCCCACCCGGATTCCTCAGCTCCAGCTCTCTGAGCAGCCTCAGGGGGAGCATTTCATCCCCTTGGAGCCAACTCCATTTGTTGCATCCTTCATGCCTCAACCACCCCTAAAAGCAGGCAAGTGCTGATGGGCAGTGCAGCTGCTTCCACTTGGGAATGTTTCCAGTGGAACAGGGAGGGAATTCTGAGAAGCTTCCACCCACTGCACGTTATTGCTGGATAAAAGGTGAGGCAGCAAAGGATCAACAAAGGGAGATTTCAGCAAGACAAAGTCCAGACAGAGAGGCTGCAAGTGTGGCTGGGGCTGCTAAACTGGGAAAACTGCAAGGTCAGGCTGTGGGAACATGGATTATACTGAGGTCTGGAACTGGTGTTGGGAAGAGAGGGAGAAGGAGAAGGAGAAGGAGGAGAAGGAGGAGAAGGAGGAGAAGGAGGAGAAGGAGGAGAAGGAGGAGAAGGAGGAGAAGGAGGAGAAGGAGGAGAAGGAGGAGAAGGAGAAGGAGAAGGAGGAGGAGGAGAAGGAGGAGAAGGAGGAGAAGGAGGAGAAGGAGGAGAAGGAGGAGAAGGAGGAGAAGGAGGAGAAGGAGGAGAAGGAGAAGGGCCCGAAGTAACTGCACAGTGAATTTCCTTACCATGAGCCAGGCTCATTCCCTGAGCTGACCAATATCACCGAGCTCCCCTTCATGGCACAGCCCTGCCAGTAAAGAACAGAAGTTCCTGCTGCTCCCACTGGAATTCTGTAGCGTGCCTGGCATTCCATACGTTCTGCTGCCTGAGAATTCCTGCAGCCGTCCTCGGGAAGAGCAGTTCACTGCCACAGGAGGAACAAGAGGAAAGCAGCTGCCACTCTCGGGTTCTGTGCCCTGTAAAAAGTAAAAGCAGATAAAGATCAAAGCTCCATAAAGCTGGAACCATCTCCAACCTCGGGACAGCACTTCTGTGGGAAAAGCGTAGATGGGCAATTAGGAAGGAGATCATCATGCAAATGGGCAAGGGGGGGGAATTAAATTCTGCTGCTTTCTGATTGAGGCCTGCTTCAATTTGCAGCCTTTATAATATCAGTTTAATGGGACTTTTTGTGCTTTAAAGAGGTTTTTATTAGCTGGGGGTTGTCCCTGCCTGGACTGAGGCACAGCACAATGAGTCTCCTGCCTCCTGAAGCCGTGTCGTTATCCCAGCATCTGAAATTAAAAACCAGCACTCTGGGAAACCTCTCTACTCTGAGGAGAAGTGTGAGGAGCGTTTGGGTCTGTGGAAAGCCTGGAACAGCTCTGAGAGACACCAAACATCCTGTGGATCCCAATAAACAGCAAAACATTCCAGCAGCTCCTTCCAACACCGCCCTTGTAGGGAACTCTGTCACCCCAGTGGGTATTTGTGGGAGTAAGGAAGAAATCCCACTGATGACCTCAGTGTGATCAGCTCTGGTTCGTCTGGGGATAAATCTCCTTTATCCTTCTGGGAGAATAAAGGAATCCAATGCTGCCTTAATCCCCAGCTCCTCAGAGTCTGCATTTCCAGAATCCATCTCCTGGCCCAGCATGGGAAGGGTTGTCCAGCGCTGGAACAGCTGCCCAGGGCAGTGGTGGAGTCACCAACCCTGGAAGTGCTCATAAAATACATGGATATGGCACTTGAGTGTTCATAAAATACCTGGGGAAATACATGCGTAAATATAGGGATAAATTCATGGGTAAATACGTGGATAAAAATATGGATAAATGTATATGGATAAACATATATGGATAATCCATGGATAAATATAGGGATAAATATGTAGGGATAAATATGTATGGATAAATACAGACCTTGCTTCCCTGAAGACCAGGAGAGCCGGTGTTTTACCCAGATCCCAGTGCCCTGCACGGCTGCGCTGACACGAGCGCAGGCCGATCGCTCCGCCCAGCACCATCCCTCATTCTCCTCCCACGGCTCCCCAAGAGGCCCCAAACCACCCCAGCGTGTCTGTGCCGGGGCCAGGGCCTGCCCCGAGCCCGACCAGAGGCTGTCACCCAGCCCTGCACCAGCTCCCACCCCCGGGTGAGCTGGGAATGCACTGAGAGCTCGGCTCCCCGGGCTCCCCAGCACCCAAACCGGTCCTCAGACACACAGAAATGCCCAACCTGCCCCTCTGGGCACAGCCAAACACCACAATTCCATCATCCCCAAGCAACTCTGGCACTTGCCTCTTCATCTCTGCCCATTTCCAGTAGCCGGGGCTGGGACCGGGCTGTCAGTAATAGCATTCCCTAGGCAGTTCATCCCAGCGCAGAGGAGAAGAGGAGCCTGTCCCTGACCCACACCATGGGCAGGACAAGGGGGGCCCTAGCTGGCTTTGCCTACTCCAGCACCAAAGCTCTTGGTCCCAAAGATGGGGCGAGTTCAGTGGTTTTTCCTGTCCTGAAAGAGAGCAGAAAAGGGAAGTTAATCCCACTGTGGAATCCAAGACTCCTGCATTTCCTATTTCTGCTCTGATTGCTCACCGTGGAGTTTTAGCTATGGAAAAAAAAAGGAGAATGACACCATATCAAATAAAAAGTGCCCTTTTCCAGCATTTTTATTCCAGGCATTAAAAGGATGCTCATTTCTCTTCTAGCATTGTTTCCCTCATTTTAGGAGAACCGTTTTCATCCCAGGCCCCACTCGTCAGTTGTTCGATCCTCTGGCACTGGATTTGGACAAAAGAAGGGACGCACCTGGACTGCAGGAAATCACTGAGAGAAACCCTTCCAAAACGTGACAGAGAAAAACAACAGGAGATGCAGGAAGACACATCCCTCATTTGCACGTCTGGAACGCTTTTCTAAAGACTTCTCTGCATCTGGATGCTCTTTGCTCTTGGCTTTCTTCACAGGAATGCATTTGCTGCTAAACACGTCTCAGACCCTTACCTGATCGGGATAAGGTGGGATGGAGATGAAGACTCCCACAGGGAATAGCCAGGGAGATGCAGGGCCTGGGAACATCAAGGACGGAGAAGAGAAGGAACAGGGATTGTTTTTCTTGTTTAGAGCCAGCAGTGCTGTGAGCTTGGAGAACACACGGCACCGCAGGGATCCAGGGCAGGAGCGGGATAACTCCGGGATAAGGGGAATCTGCTCCCACTCCAGGGCTGTGCCAGGGAAGGAGGGGAATTTTTTAGTGCCTTCATTACACACAAAAACCAAACCCAGCACCACCGAGCTGGGCTTTCGTGAGCTGCAAAACAAAGCGGCCCCTGGCCTTTGGGGGAACACAACCTCACCGAGTCACGGAGCCAGGGGATGACACTTGGGAATGATCCTTGCTGCTGCCTGCAGGCAAATCGGATGAGGGAGCCACAGGAGCTGTGGGGTTTCCTGCTCTTCCTGCAACGCCATCGGGCCAGACCAGGAGACCTTTCCTGGAACAGATCTTCCCTGTAAAGGGAGCTACACCAAAGCTCAAGCCCTCATTTAGAGACCCTTGGAAAAGCAAAGGTGAGAGGGGATTACCTGGAGCCCCAGGGGACCGAGGCGAAGGCGATGAAGAAGCAGACAGCAAAGTGCTTCCACTGCTTCTCACTCCAGCAAAGGGAACATCCCTGGAATTTCATGTCCAGCGTCGCTCCCAAACCCCACAGGTGAACCCACACGTACTCCAGGACTGATCTCCTTCAAACTTCCAGCAGCACAGACTCACCGGGAGGAACTGCAATCCAAGGACACACAGCAGCAACCGTCTTCCCGCTTGCCCCTCTCTCCACATTTTCCCTTTCCAGCGGGATGCAGGTGCCACCCCCCAGAGGCAGGAAAACTGCCTTGCAATCCGCTACAAAACCTGCCTGGAAAGCCCAGGATGCCCGGAGCCAGCAGCCGTTTCTCCTGGAGCTCCTGCTGACAGGCATTTGAAGCCTGCTGTGCCTCACAGCTGCTTTTCTGCCAAGGGCATTCCCATCTTTTCTTTTTTAGCCCAAAGAAAGGTTTGCAAAGCTGAGTTTTGTGAGAAGCGCTTCATATTTGGATCATTCTTAACTTGGAGTTTCCCTTGGCACCAAAATCAGGGGCTCACCTTTTGCTTGGAGCTTGGCTGAAGTCCTCAGCAATGCCAGGGAATGTGGCCATTGGAGGCTTTGGGCAGATTTGGCTCATCTGCCTTTTTAGGCCTTGTTTCTTTCTCTCAGCCTTCCCACTGGATTGTGGCCTCCGAGGAATACGTAAAATCCCATTCCATTCCTATTCTTTCGGACAATTTTTTGCACCGTCCCTGTACAAAACGAGGCCCCCTGTTCGGATGCTTTTCCCCACCGTTCCCCGGCACTTTTATCTGCCGGTGCATTCCCTGCGTTGCTTGGGCTCTTCCCAGCTCTCTGAGCTCCTTCACAAGGCAGGAGATCGATTTGGCCCAGGAACTAAACCCTCCCGAGGAATTGTCTGATGCCATCTCCGCATTTGACACCTGATCCTTGTGCTCAAAGGATCCCTCTTTCTTCCCTTCAGCCAATTCCAAGGCTCGCTGCCCCCAGCTGCGATCAGGCCCCAGCCTGATCCCTGCAGTCTTCCCTGCCGGGATCCTGCTCAGGAATCCCTGGGCTACAAATGTAAGAATTCGTTCTTCCCACCCCTGCCCAGTTCCAAAGGATTTGGTGTCTGCCTTACCCGGCTGGAGCCTGCTTCCAACTCTGTTCTTGCTGCTTCTGCTGCTTTCCAGTTCCCAGGAATTCCACCGACGGAGCGACAGCGTTTTCCAGCTCCGCCAGGATTCCCTCTGCTGCGTTTGGGTGCTGGAAGGATATCAAAACCAGGCTCTCTGGGGCTTTACTATCAGGAAATTACATCCCCGGATTTGTTCATTTCCAAATATTATCTCTTCCCAACAAAGCACTGGGCATCCAAGGAATACAGAAAGTGATGGGCTGACCACTGCTTACTCCTCTGGAATGTCAGAGCTTGGAAAAAAAGGGCACTTGAGGCTTCTCCTGGTGCTGCCCGTGAGGTGTATTTTACTTGAGAGCCCCTTCCCGTGTCTTTCCCTGTATCCACCAAAAAATCCACCCCTTCATTCCCCAGCTGCTTGCTTCCTCCCTCTTTTCCTGTATCCAACAGAATTTTAACAGGTCAATAGTCCCCTCTGCAAGAGCACCTTTCATTCCAAACCTAAGAACAAACGAATCACTTCCCTTCCACCGTCCTTATTAGGATTCCACTGAGAGCAGTGGATGGAAAATGATCCTCTCCTGGTCCCTGCTGGATTCCCGGAGCAGGGATCCTTTCCCTCTTTCCCCCCACCACGGTGCCCTCCTCCCCCTCCCGCCCCACCCCACACCCTTTTCAGGCTTTGTTCCACAGCTTTTGCCTCCAGGCCTCAGATCCTTTCGTTCTCCACGAGCTCCCAGCAGCTCCACAGCCTTTCCTCTCCCATCCCGACCATTTCTCCGGGAATGGAGCTCCGCATTTCAATTGCCTTCTCTTTTCTCTGACTACTCCCACCAATCCAGAAGACCTAAAGCTGACACAAGGAACACTCGGTGCCCACAAATCCAAACCCAGACCCGGCCATCCCCAAACCAGCAACTCCCGGACAATTTGCGTTCATTCCAACCTAACACTGAGGACTCACCCAACCCTTCAAAATTCCCAAGAAATATCCTGTTGCCTTCACAGCTCCCAGGGGATTCTGCTTCGTGCTCACACGAAGGATTTGGGACTTCCCTGAAAAAACCCGTGCAGGGCACGCTGGAATCCCCGATCCCGTGAATCCGGGGAGCGTTAAAAGCTCGGTCCAGCCTGGGCCCCCGGAAATTTTTGCCAAGTATCCCCCAAGTCCTCGGGATAACAGAACTCTCTGGTACTGCATTTTTGGCGTTGTAAAGCCTGGAATTCCTTTATTCCTAGTGCTGGGCTCTGCATATGGCCGAGAAAATCCCGGCCTCCACACAGACCCAGATTCCAAACTTTTGGATACATTTCAGCAAGCCGAGAAATTCACCTTCCCTACTTCTTCTTAAGGGCATCCTTCTCTTCCCTTACCCGGCGCGCTCTCTCCCACTGGGGGTGGGTTTTCCCCTTCCCATGCTAATTAGTCCCTACTTCTAGGAGGTTTAGGTACCTTTCTTCCCTGGGACGGATTTCTTAACACAGCTACCGAGGCTTTGGGAGTCTCCTTTATCTTCTACTTTCTGGATCCATAAATGCCACAATCCAGACGCCCAACTTCAACAAGACATCCTTTCTACCTAAAAACACACACTCTCAACTCTTAGATCTTTTAAAGTTTTACCCCCGCAAAATTCCCCTATTTTTCCACCACTGAATTCCTCAGTCCTGCTTCCAAGGATTTCTTGAATACCACGGGGCTTTTCTCAAGATTTACCCCCACGACCTTCCCTACGTGCCCACTGCTCATCACCTCATTTTTCCCTCAATGTGGTCGTTCTCCACCCCAGAGAGTTTGTCAAGTGTTGCCTCCAAAATGTTCCCCATCTCTCCACTACTCAGTTCCCCATTTTGCCTCCAAAATATTCAATCTGTCCCCTCCAGACTGCATCCACTTTTACCCCCAGCGTTTTACTTCCTCTACAATATTGATTCAACCTTTTCCACCCCAAAAATCTGCATTCTCTCCCTTAAACAGCACCTCAGCTTTTCCCTCAAAAATGCCCCAGAGGGAAACTCAGATTCAGCCCCCAAACTCCCATTTGCCTACACAAACAGTTCTTGTGGCCCCTCTCAATTCCCCCAGGCTTTCAGCTCAAGGAAGAACTGGAAGCCCATTCCCTCATCTCCACCCTTGTTTTGCTTTCCTGGAAAACCTTGCGATCCCACACTTTCTCCAAGAGATCTGCTGGGAGTACTGGAAGGTTTGCTCTCTCAGAGCGCCAGGGGGCTTTACAGCACTTGTTCCTCTGCATCTTTACCCTTTTATCAGCTTTCCCCTGGAACGGTGTTGTGGGAGAAGCTTGGAACTACCAGAAATGGATCGCGTTCACATTTTTTCCCCACCAGTTTTTATCTGGTTTCAGATTCCTGGAATTACCCTCAAATGTGCCCAGGAACACTGCTGTGAAAGGATCAATGAGAAGAACAGCCGGAAAGCAGAAAACCACCTCCAGCAGCAGCCACAATGATCCCATTTCTCTTCTTACCTGGTCCTGCCAGAGCTCCCAACAGCCATTCCCATTCCAAAACAAGAGCTATGGAAGACATTCCTGCTGTCCGTGAGGGTGAGGCGGCAGTTCTGGATGTTCTTCGCTGTGCAATCAGACAACAAACAGAGTGTAAATGATCCTGGTGGTCCCTTCCAAGCCAAACCAGCCCGTGATTCCATGCGTGGATCAGCACCTGTCCCAGCTCCATTCCAGAAACCTCCTCCCACTAACCCAGAACTTTCCTTTTTCTGCTCAACATCAGGGGTTTGCTGCCGAGTGCCCCGGGCAGGGGACGCCTCAGCCTTCCCTGGGACCGCAGCATTCCCTGGGCTGCCTCAGCATCCCCTGCGCTGCTGTTCCACGCCCATCCCGTGGTCCAGCGCCGTTCCGGGCTGCAGTGCCGGGCTCTCCCCACGAGGCGGCAGCACCGGGAGCGAGCAGCCCCGGCCGGTCCCGCTGTCTCGGGGCAGCTGCGCCTTTAACCCGCCCTGAGCCGGCGGGGCCGTGAACACAGCGGGCACAAACGCCACCGCTCCCCTTTATTTCACCCTCAGAGGCACAGGATCGCAGCATTTCCTGGGCTGCAAGGGACCCACAGGGAGCATCGAGTCCAAATCCTGGCCCTGCACCCCAAGAATCCCACCCTGTGCCCGAGAGCCTTGTTCAGACCCAAACGCTTCCCCCAAGATCCTGAAAACACAGCGGGGCTGGGAGAAGGATGACCACGGAGGATTTTTTTATACAGATCTCCTTGCACGATCGTTAAATAACATTATTAGACAGTCCATGAACGCATCCCTGTGCCGGGACAGCCACCCCTGTGCCGGAACACTCATCCCTGGGCCGGAATACCGATCCCCCGCGGCCCCCACCGTCCGCTCGGGGCTGTCCCCGTTCCCCGCTCACCTCCGAGCCCGGAGCACCCGCCCCGGTGCCCCCGGCCCGGCAGCGCTGCTCCCCGGGCTCCCCGCCATCGCCGCTCCTGGCGAAGAAGGGCGGAAGTCACCGGTACCGCACCGATGTGGCTATTCGACCTTCTCAAGATGGCGGCCGGAAGGACCCCCCCCCCCCCCCCCGCTCCGTCTATTCGACTGCCTGAATGCTCCCGCCTGCCCCAGGCGCCGCTGACCCCACAGTCGGTGTCCGCGTAGCGGGAAACGCCTCAGAAAATTGCGTGCAAGCGCTGGGCTGGCGTCGGCGTCGGCGTCGCGTTCAGGCAGCCGAGTAGACGCAGCTTGGGGGGGGCCTTCCCTGCCGCCATATTGAGAAGGTCAGAAAACAGTGCACACGACCGCCATCTTGAGTGTGGCAGTGACGACACTTCCGCCCTTCGCCGCCATCTTGGGTGCTGGCAGAAGCCACTTCCGGTCGAGCCGCCATCTTTAGTGTGGTACACTTAGGGCCCCCGCCGCCCCTCACAAGGGCTTCTGTCTAGTCGGCTGCCTGAATCCGGCCCGGACTCCGACGCCGGCCCCGCGCTTTCCGCGCGATTTTCCGCCGTGCTTCCCGGTGCGAGGACACGGCTGGCGGGGTCAGCCGCGCCGGAGGCGGGCGACGGCTCCGCGACCGGCGGCAGGCATCGGCAGGGACACCTCTCGCAGGGGGCCTACTGCGTCCGCCATCTTGAGTGTGGCGGAAGTGTAAACCACCCTCTGCAAGGTCCTGGCAGATAATAAAATAATAAAATAAAATAAAGACTGTCATATTCTAATAAAAACGTCACTTAACGCCGTCCCGAGAGCGCGGAACTGCGCCTTCCTTTCCGAGCCGCCTCCTTGAGAGCGACACGCGGGCGGCTCGATTCCGACCGTGCCCGCCCGGTGCCTCCCGCCCGGGTCGCGCTGCGACCGCGCCTCTGCTGCCCGGCAAAACCGGCCCCGCCGGGCCGCCCCCCGCGCTGTCATTCCCCGCGGTCGCCGCCCCGCACGGCGCCCGTTCCTTTCCATAGCTGTGGCCCCGCTCACGCACGGCCGTGTCCCTTGGCGCTGCGAACCGCCCTTCGCCCCTCCCCTCCGCTGACAGACCCGGCCCCGCTCGCTCCCGCTCCTTGCCACGCTCGGCAGCCACCGAGGCCGCCGCCCTCTCGGCTCAGCCGGCACCGGGCGGCAGCAGCGCCGCCCAGCTCAGCCCGGGGGCAGGCACAGAGCACAGGGAAAAGCCGGCTCCGGGCGCTCTGCAGCTCCTGCAGCCCGAGCGTCTCGGCTCCTGCGGCCAGGCGCTTGCTGCTTTCCTTCCTACAGAAAAACGCCGGCTCCTTATTCTCAAAACCTGCGGATCTCTATTCCCAGCTTCTTATATTCCTGTATGCGACAGAGTAGAGAGAGAGGGCTGGCTCATTTCAAAATGAATTTACATCTAAATCAGTAGCATTTGCCTATAGACGTAAAAGTGAAGAACTTAACAGGTTTTAGTATTCTGCACACAGCCCTCGCTGGGAGGAATGGTAAAAAGTTAAAAACAAATGAAATTTTAAAAGTAGAAAGTTAGAAACAAAGTTACAACGGCAGAAATTTAGAAACAAACAAAGAGGTAAAATACAAGAAACAAACAAATTTCTAAAGGGAGAAAGTTGAAAACAAACAAAGTTAGAAACAAACAAACAAAAAAAATAGAAACAAACAAAATTAGAAAGGTAGAAATTTAGAAACAAAGTCAGAAAGGCAAGTGTTGAGCCTTTGACAGGGTACCCCTCCTTCTCGGACCAGGGTGAAAGAGCAGAGGAGGCTGCTGTTCTGCTAAGTTCTTTATTTCACGGTCTCACAGCTGTCTTGAAGGCAGAGTTCGAATGGGGTTACATGATAAAGCCAAGCAGCAGCAGCAGGCAAAAACAGCTTCTTCTATATGCTCCATACACTCTATTTTTTCTTATAGAAGTGTGGATTCCATTTGTTCATTGACCAGCAAGATTAACACACGATTCTAGTTTTCCTTAAACCCATCCCAGTCTAATTCTAACAGTCGTAAGCCTCACACAAGTGTCATCTGCCCTTGTTCCATAAGGAATCCCTCTACAGACAGGGAGTTGTCACCGGCCCCGTGCTCATGGGCTGCAGGGGACACCCGCACTGAGGAGGAAATGGAAATGGGAAAGAGGGAACTGCAACCTGATGGGACGCACCTCTGGCACCACATTTCCTCTTCTTCCTGCTGTCCTGGAAAACCCCAAGTAAATCCGGTCCCTCAGACCTTGCATCCCTGAACACCAGGAGAGCCGGTGTTTTACCCAGATCCCAGTGCCCTGCACGGCTGCGCTGACACGAGCACAGGCCGATCGCTCCGCCCAGCACCATCCCTCATTTTCTTCCCATTGCTCCCCAAGCGTCCCCAAACCACCCCAGCGTGTCTGTGCCGGGGCCAGAGCCTGCCCCGAGCCCGACCAGAGCCCTGCACCAGCTCCCACCCCCGGTGAGCTGGGAATGCACTGAGAGCTCGGCTCCCCGGGCTCCCCAGCACCCAAACCGGTCCTCAGACACACAGAAATGCCCAACCTGCCCCTCTGGGCACAGCCAAACACCACAATTCCATCATCCCCAAGCAACTCTGGCACTTGCCTCTTCACCTCTGCCCATTTCCAGTAGCCGGGGCTAGGACCGGGCTGTCAGTAATAGCATTCCCTAGGCAGTTCATCCCAGCACAGAGGAGAAGAGGAGCCTGTCCCTGACCCACACCATGGGCAGGACAAGGGGGGCCCTAGCTGGCTTTGCCTACTCCAGCACCAAAGCTCTTGGTCCCAAAGATGGGGCGAGTTCAGTGGTTTTTCCTGTCCTGAAAGAGAGCAGAAAAGGGAAGTTAATCCCACTGTGGAATCCAAGACTCCTGCATTTCCTATTTCTGCTCTGATTGCTCACCGTGGAGTTTTAGCCATGGAAAAAAAAGGAGAATGACACCATATCAAATAAAAAGTTGATTAATCCACGTAGGGGCTGTGGAGAGGATACAAAGGAGCTTTTCCATGATTTTGGGGCTTGAAGAGGGACTGAATTTCCCTCAAAGCTGGGAAGGGCCTGAGGATAATAAAGCAAAGGAGCAGCTTCATCTCTCCCTGGCAGAGAGCTCGGGGCTCCATTATGGATACAAATCAATCCCAGCAGGATTTCAAAGGGTTTCTTTAGGATGTCAGGTCCCTCTTTATCAGATCCCTGCTGGGATTCAGGGCCTGCCTGGTCACGGGGTGCTTTGATAAGGGCTGGATTTAAATCCCAGATCTGAGAACAGACATGAAAGGTCCCTGGGTTTCTAGGGGGTTGAAAAACTCAAGCTGGATTCGCTGCAGAGCTGAAAAATCAGGGTAAGAGAGAGCAAGGAGTGGCCAGCAGGCCCAGGCTCCTGATCACGCCCCTGGGATCCATGGGATCCATAGGATCCACGGCCTCTGGCACGCTGCTCCAGCACCCTGCAGGGTGACTGACAGCCGGGCAGGGGAAGGAGCCACCAGCAGCTCTGCCATGTGCACCATCATTCACCTTGCACGTGGCCTAAACAGCCACCAAGCACTGATGGACTGACTGAGCCGAAAATATCGGAGAGATCTCAGTTTGCACTCCAAATTCCCTGCAGCCTGTTCCCTTCCTGATCCATCCCTTCAAGCAGCAAGAGTGGAATTCCTTCCATCGTTGCTCTTTCCCTCCTGTTTTCCACTCAACAAGAAAAAGAGCAGCCACGTGAACAGGAGTAAAAGCCCCAAACCCACAAAAAAGCACATTCTCAGCATCACTAATCCCTGCCAAACTGCCAGGAACCTTCCAAAACTACATCCAAGCTTGGAAACAGGGATCCAGTTGTTTGTTTAAGCAGCTATTGATCCAGTCTCTTCCAGCTAATTAAACTATTCACTATTTAAACTCATTAAACTGCTCATCCTGCTCCTGGCAGCCAGAGGCAAAGAAGAAATCGTGTCTAGATTAAATGGTGTTGGTGAATGTGCCCATCCCAGTCCTTGGAGAGGTTGGAATTGCATCCCTGTTCCTCTGCTCTCTTTTCCTTCCTTTTTCCTGCAGTGATTCCCACCCGGATTCCTCAGCTCCAGCTCTCTGAGCAGCCTCAGGGGGAGCATTTCATCCCCTTGGAGCCAACTCCATTTGTTGCATCCTTCATGCCTCAACCACCCCTAAAAGCAGGCAAGTGCTGATGGGCAGTGCAGCTGCTTCCACTTGGGAATGTTTCCAGTGGAACAGGGAGGGAATTCTGAGAAGCTTCCACCCACTGCACGTTATTGCTGGATAAAAGGTGAGGCAGCAAAGGATCAACAAAGGGAGATTTCAGCAAGACAAAGTCCAGACAGAGAGGCTGCAAGTGTGGCTGGGGCTGCTAAACTGGGAAAACTGCAAGGTCAGGCTGTGGGAACATGGATTATACTGAGGTCTGGAACTGGTGTTGGGAAGAGAGGGAGAAGGAGAAGGAGAAGGAGGAGAAGGAGGAGAAGGAGGAGAAGGAGGAGAAGGAGGAGAAGGAGGAGAAGGAGGAGAAGGAGGAGAAGGAGGAGAAGGAGGAGAAGGAGGAGAAGGAGGAGAAGGAGGAGAAGGAGAAGGAGAAGGAGGAGGAGGAGAAGGAGAAGGAGGAGGAGGAGAAGGAGGAGAAGGAGGAGAAGGAGGAGAAGGAGGAGAAGGAGGAGAAGGAGGAGAAGGAGGAGAAGGAGGAGAAGGAGGAGAAGGAGAAGGGCCCGAAGTAACTGCACAGTGAATTTCCTTACCATGAGCCAGGCTCATTCCCTGAGCTGACCAATATCACCGAGCTCCCCTTCATGGCACAGCCCTGCCAGTAAAGAACAGAAGTTCCTGCTGCTCCCACTGGAATTCTGTAGCGTGCCTGGCATTCCATACGTTCTGCTGCCTGAGAATTCCTGCAGCCGTCCTCGGGAAGAGCAGTTCACTGCCACAGGAGGAACAAGAGGAAAGCAGCTGCCACTCTCGGGTTCTGTGCCCTGTAAAAAGTAAAAGCAGATAAAGATCAAAGCTCCATAAAGCTGGAACCATCTCCAACCTCGGGACAGCACTTCTGTGGGAAAAGCGTAGATGGGCAATTAGGAAGGAGATCATCATGCAAATGGGCAAGGGGGGGGAATTAAATTCTGCTGCTTTCTGATTGAGGCCTGCTTCAATTTGCAGCCTTTATAATATCAGTTTAATGGGACTTTTTGTGCTTTAAAGAGGTTTTTATTAGCTGGGGGTTGTCCCTGCCTGGACTGAGGCACAGCACAATGAGTCTTCTGCCTCCTGAAGCCGTGTCGTTATCCCAGCATCTGAAATTAAAAACCAGCACTCTGGGAAACCTCTCTACTCTGAGGAGAAGTGTGAGGAGCGTTTGGGTCTGTGGAAAGCCTGGAACAGCTCTGAGAGACACCAAACATCCTGTGGATCCCAATAAACAGCAAAACATTCCAGCAGCTCCTTCCAACACCGCCCTTGTAGGGAACTCTGTCACCCCAGTGGGTATTTGTGGGAGTAAGGAAGAAATCCCACTGATGACCTCAGTGTGATCACCTCTGGTTCGTCTGGGGATAAATCTCCTTTATCCTTCTGGGAGAATAAAGGAATCCAATGCTGCCTTAATCCCCAGCTCCTCAGAGTCTGCATTTCCAGAATCCATCTCCTGGCCCAGCATGGGAAGGGTTGTCCAGCGCTGGAACAGCTGCCCAGGGCAGTGGTGGAGTCACCAACCCTGGAAGTGCTCATAAAATACATGGATATGGCACTTGAGTGTTCATAAAATACCTGGGGAAATACATGCGTAAATATAGGGATAAATTCATGGGTAAATACGTGGATAAAAATATGGATAAATGTATATGGATAAACATATATGGATAATCCATGGATAAATATAGGGATAAATATGTAGGGATAAATATGTATGGATAAATACAGACCTTGCTTCCCTGAAGACCAGGAGAGCCGGTGTTTTACCCAGATCCCAGTGCCCTGCACGGCTGCGCTGACACGAGCGCAGGCCGATCGCTCCGCCCAGCACCATCCCTCATTCTCCTCCCACGGCTCCCCAAGAGGCCCCAAACCACCCCAGCGTGTCTGTGCCGGGGCCAGGGCCTGCCCCGAGCCCGACCAGAGGCTGTCACCCAGCCCTGCACCAGCTCCCACCCCCGGGTGAGCTGGGAATGCACTGAGAGCTCGGCTCCCCGGGCTCCCCAGCACCCAAACCGGTCCTCAGACACACAGAAATGCCCAACCTGCCCCTCTGGGCACAGCCAAACACCACAATTCCATCATCCCCAAGCAACTCTGGCACTTGCCTCTTCATCTCTGCCCATTTCCAGTAGCCGGGGCTGGGACCGGGCTGTCAGTAATAGCATTCCCTAGGCAGTTCATCCCAGCGCAGAGGAGAAGAGGAGCCTGTCCCTGACCCACACCATGGGCAGGACAAGGGGGGCCCTAGCTGGCTTTGCCTACTCCAGCACCAAAGCTCTTGGTCCCAAAGATGGGGCGAGTTCAGTGGTTTTTCCTGTCCTGAAAGAGAGCAGAAAAGGGAAGTTAATCCCACTGTGGAATCCAAGACTCCTGCATTTCCTATTTCTGCTCTGATTGCTCACCGTGGAGTTTTAGCTATGGAAAAAAAAAGGAGAATGACACCATATCAAATAAAAAGTGCCCTTTTCCAGCATTTTTATTCCAGGCATTAAAAGGATGCTCATTTCTCTTCTAGCATTGTTTCCCTCATTTTAGGAGAACCGTTTTCATCCCAGGCCCCACTCGTCAGTTGTTCGATCCTCTGGCACTGGATTTGGACAAAAGAAGGGACGCACCTGGACTGCAGGAAATCACTGAGAGAAACCCTTCCAAAACGTGACAGAGAAAAACAACAGGAGATGCAGGAAGACACATCCCTCATTTGCACGTCTGGAACGCTTTTCTAAAGACTTCTCTGCATCTGGATGCTCTTTGCTCTTGGCTTTCTTCACAGGAATGCATTTGCTGCTAAACACGTCTCAGACCCTTACCTGATCGGGATAAGGTGGGATGGAGATGAAGACTCCCACAGGGAATAGCCAGGGAGATGCAGGGCCTGGGAACATCAAGGACGGAGAAGAGAAGGAACAGGGATTGTTTTTCTTGTTTAGAGCCAGCAGTGCTGTGAGCTTGGAGAACACACGGCACCGCAGGGATCCAGGGCAGGAGCGGGATAACTGCGGGATAAGGGGAATCTGCTCCCACTCCAGGGCTGTGCCAGTGAAGGAGGGGAATTTTTTAGTGCCTTCATTACACACAAAAACCAAACCCAGCACCACCGAGCTGGGCTTTCGTGAGCTGCAAAACAAAGCGGCCCCTGGCCTTTGGGGGAACACAACCTCACCGAGTCACGGAGCCAGGGGATGACACTTGGGAATGATCCTTGCTGCTGCCTGCAGGCAAATCGGATGAGGGAGCCACAGGAGCTGCGGGGTTTCCTGCTCTTCCTGCAACGCCATCGGTCCAGACCAGGAGACCTTTCCTGGAACAGATCTTCCCTGTAAAGGGAGCTACACCAAAGCTCAAGCCCTCATTTAGAGACCCTTGGAAAAGCAAAGGTGAGAGGGGATTACCTGGAGCCCCAGGGGACCGAGGCGAAGGCGATGAAGAAGCAGACAGCAAAGTGCTTCCACTGCTTCTCACTCCAGCAAAGGGAACATCCCTGGAATTTCATGTCCAGCGTCGCTCCCAAACCCCACAGGTGAACCCACACATACTCCAGGACTGATCTCCTTCAAACTTCCAGCAGCACAGACTCACCGGGAGGAACTGCGATCCAAGGACACACATCAGCAACCGTCTTCCCGCTTGCCCCTCTCTCCACATTTTCCCTTTCCAGCGGGATGCAGGTGCCACCCCCCAGAGGCAGGAAAACTGCCTTGCAATCCGCTACAAAACCTGCCTGGAAAGCCCAGGATGCCCGGAGCCAGCAGCCGTTTCTCCTGGAGCTCCTGCTGACAGGCATTTGAAGCCTGCTGTGCCTCACAGCTGCTTTTCTGCCAAGGGCATTCCCATCTTTTCTTTTTTAGCCCAAAGAAAGGTTTGCAAAGCTGAGTTTTGTGAGAAGCGCTTCATATTTGGATCATTCTTAACTTGGAGTTTCCCTTGGCACCAAAATCAGGGGCTCACCTTTTGCTTGGAGCTTGGCTGAAGTCCTCAGCAATGCCAGGGAATGTGGCCATTGGAGGCTTTGGGCAGATTTGGCTCATCTGCCTTTTTAGGCCTTGTTTCTTTCTCTCAGCCTTCCCACTGGATTGTGGCCTCCGAGGAATACGTAAAATCCCATTCCATTCCTATTCTTTCGGACAATTTTTTGTACCGTCCCTGTACAAAACGAGGCCCCCTGTTCGGATGCTTTTCCCCACCGTTCCCCGGCACTTTTATCTGCCGGTGCATTCCCTGCGTTGCTTGGGCTCTTCCCAGCTCTCTGAGCTCCTTCACAAGGCAGGAGATCGATTTGGCCCAGGAACTAAACCCTCCCGAGGAATTGTCTGATGCCATCTCCGCATTTGACACCTGATCCTTGTGCTCAAAGGATCCCTCTTTCTTCCCTTCAGCCAATTCCAAGGCTCGCTGCCCCCAGCTGCGATCAGGCCCCAGCCTGATCCCTGCAGTCTTCCCTGCCGGGATCCTGCTCAGGAATCCCTGGGCTACAAATGTAAGAATTCATTCTTCCCACCCCTGCCCAGTTCCAAAGGATTTGGTGTCTGCCTTACCCGGCTGGAGCCTGCTTCCAACTCTGTTCTTGCTGCTTCTGCTGCTTTCCAGTTCCCAGGAATTCCACCGACGGAGTGACAGCGTTTTCCAGCTCCGCCAGGATTCCCTCTGCTGCGTTTGGGTGCTGGAAGGATATCAAAACCAGGGTCTCTGGGGCTTTACTATCAGGAAATTACATCCCCGGATTTGTTCATTTCCAAATATTATCTCTTCCCAACAAAGCACTGGGCATCCAAGGAATACAGAAAGTGATGGGCTGACCACTGCTTACTCCTCTGGAATGCCAGAGCTTGGAAAAAAAGGGCACTTGAGGCTTCTCCTGGTGCTGCCCGTGAGGTGTATTTTACTTGAGAGCCCCTTCCCGTGTCTTTCCCTGTATCCACCAAAAAATCCACCCCTTCATTCCCCAGCTGCTTGCTTCCTCCCTCTTTTCCTGTATCCAACGGAATTTTAACAGGTCAATAGTCCCCTCTGCAAGAGCACCTTTCATTCCAAACCTAAGAACAAACGAATCACTTCCCTTCCACCGTCCTTATTAGGATTCCACTGAGAGCAGTGGATGGAAAATGATCCTCTCCTGGTCCCTGCTGGATTCCCGGAGCAGGGATCCTTTCCCTCTTTCCCCCCACCACGGTGCCCTCCTCCCCCTCCCGCCCCACCCCACACCCTTTTCAGGCTTTGTTCCACAGCTTTTGCCTCCAGGCCTCAGATCCTTTCGTTCTCCACGAGCTCCCAGCAGCTCCACAGCCTTTCCTCTCCCATCCCGACCATTTCTCCGGGAATGGAGCTCCGCATTTCAATTGCCTTCTCTTTTCTCTGACTACTCCCACCAATCCAGAAGACCTAAAGCTGACACAAGGAACACTCGGTGCCCACAAATCCAAACCCAGACCCGGCCATCCCCAAACCAGCAACTCCCGGACAATTTGCGTTCATTCCAACCTAACACTGAGGACTCACCCAATCCTTCAAAATTCCCAAGAAATATCCTGTTGCCTTCACAGCTCCCAGGGGATTCTGCTTTGTGCTCACACGAAGGATTTGGGACTTCCCTGAAAAAACCCGTGCAGGGCACGCTGGAATCCCCGATCCCGTGAATCCGGGGAGCGTTAAAAGCTCGGTCCAGCCTGGGCCCCCGGAAATTTTTGCCAAGTATCCCCCAAGTCCTCGGGATAACAGAACTCTCTGGTACTGCATTTTTGGCGTTGTAAAGCCTGGAATTCCTTTATTCCTAGTGCTGGGCTCTGCATATGGCCGAGAAAATCCCGGCCTCCACACAGACCCAGATTCCAAACTTTTGGATACATTTCAGCAAGCCGAGAAATTCACCTTCCCTACTTCTTCTTAAGGGCATCCTTCTCTTCCCTTACCTGGCGCGCTCTCTCCCACTGGGGGTGGGTTTTCCCCTTCCCATGCTAATTAGTCCCTACTTCTAGGAGGTTTAGGTACCTTTCTTCCCTGGGACGGATTTCTTAACACAGCTACCGAGGCTTTGGGAGTCTCCTTTATCTTCTACTTTCTGGATCCATAAATGCCACAATCCAGACGCCCAACTTCAACAAGACGTCCTTTCTACCTAAAAACACACACTCTCAACTCTTAGATCTTTTAAAGTTTTACCCCCGCAAAATTCCCCTATTTTTCCACCACTGAATTCCTCAGTCCTGCTTCCAAGGATTTCTTGAATACCACGGGGCTTTTCTCAAGATTTACCCCCACGACCTTCCCTACGTGCCCACTGCTCATCACCTCATTTTTCCCTCAATGTGGTCGTTCTCCACCCCAGAGAGTTTGTCAAGTGTTGCCTCCAAAATGTTCCCCATCTCTCCACTACTCAGTTCCCCATTTTGCCTCCAAAATATTCAATCTGTCCCCTCCAGACTGCATCCACTTTTACCCCCAGCGTTTTACTTCCTCTACAATATTGATTCAACCTTTTCCACCCCAAAAATCTGCATTCTCTCCCTTAAACAGCACCTCAGCTTTTCCCTCAAAAATGCCCCAGAGGGAAACTCAGATTCAGCCCCCAAACTCCCATTTGCCTACACAAACAGTTCTTGTGGCCCCTCTCAATTCCCCCAGGCTTTCAGCTCAAGGAAGAACTGGAAGCCCATTCCCTCATCTCCACCCTTGTTTTGCTTTCCTGGAAAACCTTGCGATCCCACACTTTCTCCAAGAGATCTGCTGGGAGTACTGGAAGGTTTGCTCTCTCAGAGCGCCAGGGGGCTTTACAGCACTTGTTCCTCTGCATCTTTACCCTTTTATCAGCTTTCCCCTGGAACGGTGTTGTGGGAGAAGCTTGGAACTACCAGAAATGGATCGCGTTCACATTTTTTCCCCACCAGTTTTTATCTGGTTTCAGATTCCTGGAATTACCCTCAAATGTGCCCAGGAACACTGCTGTGAAAGGATCAATGAGAAGAACAGCCGGAAAGCAGAAAACCACCTCCAGCAGCAGCCACAATGATCCCATTTCTCTTCTTACCTGGTCCTGCCAGAGCTCCCAACAGCCATTCCCATTCCAAAACAAGAGCTATGGAAGACATTCCTGCTGTCCGTGAGGGTGAGGCGGCAGTTCTGGATGTTCTTCGCTGTGCAATCAGACAACAAACAGAGTGTAAATGATCCTGGTGGTCCCTTCCAAGCCAAACCAGCCCGTGATTCCATGCGTGGATCAGCACCTGTCCCAGCTCCATTCCAGAAACCTCCTCCCACTAACCCAGAACTTTCCTTTTTCTGCTCAACATCAGGGGTTTGCTGCCGAGTGCCCCGGGCAGGGGACGCCTCAGCCTTCCCTGGGACCGCAGCATTCCCTGGGCTGCCTCAGCATCCCCTGCGCTGCTGTTCCACGCCCATCCCGTGGTCCAGCGCCGTTCCGGGCTGCAGTGCCGGGCTCTCCCCACGAGGCGGCAGCACCGGGAGCGAGCAGCCCCGGCCGGTCCCGCTGTCTCGGGGCAGCTGCGCCTTTAACCCGCCCTGAGCCGGCGGGGCCGTGAACACAGCGGGCACAAACGCCACCGCTCCCCTTTATTTCACCCTCAGAGGCACAGGATCGCAGCATTTCCTGGGCTGCAAGGGACCCACAGGGAGCATCGAGTCCAAATCCTGGCCCTGCACCCCAAGAATCCCACCCTGTGCCCGAGAGCCTTGTTCAGACCCAAACGCTTCCCCCAAGATCCTGAAAACACAGCGGGGCTGGGAGAAGGATGACCACGGAGGATTTTTTTATACAGATCTCCTTGCACGATCGTTAAATAACATTATTAGACAGTCCATGAACGCATCCCTGTGCCGGGACAGCCACCCCTGTGCCGGAACACTCATCCCTGGGCCGGAATACCGATCCCCCGCGGCCCCCACCGTCCGCTCGGGGCTGTCCCCGTTCCCCGCTCACCTCCGAGCCCGGAGCACCCGCCCCGGTGCCCCCGGCCCGGCAGCGCTGCTCCCCGGGCTCCCCGCCATCGCCGCTCCTGGCGAAGAAGGGCGGAAGTCACCGGTACCGCACCGATGTGGCTATTCGACCTTCTCAAGATGGCGGCCGGAAGGACCCCCCCCCCCCCCCGCTCCGTCTATTCGACTGCCTGAATGCTCCCGCCTGCCCCAGGCGCCGCTGACCCCACAGTCGGTGTCCGCGTAGCGGGAAACGCCTCAGAAAATTGCGTGCAAGCGCTGGGCTGGCGTCGGCGTCGGCGTCGCGTTCAGGCAGCCGAGTAGACGCAGCTTGGGGGGGGCCTTCCCTGCCGCCATATTGAGAAGGTCAGAAAACAGTGCACACGACCGCCATCTTGAGTGTGGCAGTGACGACACTTCCGCCCTTCGCCGCCATCTTGGGTGCTGGCAGAAGCCACTTCCGGTCGAGCCGCCATCTTTAGTGTGGTACACTTAGGGCCCCCGCCGCCCCTCACAAGGGCTTCTGTCTAGTCGGCTGCCTGAATCCGGCCCGGACTCCGACGCCGGCCCCGCGCTTTCCGCGCGATTTTCCGCCGTGCTTCCCGGTGCGAGGACACGGCTGGCGGGGTCAGCCGCGCCGGAGGCGGGCGACGGCTCCGCGACCGGCGGCAGGCATCGGCAGGGACACCTCTCGCAGGGGGCCTACTGCGTCCGCCATCTTGAGTGTGGCGGAAGTGTAAACCACCCTCTGCAAGGTCCTGGCAGATAATAAAATAATAAAATAAAATAAAGACTGTCATATTCTAATAAAAACGTCACTTAACGCCGTCCCGAGAGCGCGGAACTGCGCCTTCCTTTCCGAGCCGCCTCCTTGAGAGCGACACGCGGGCGGCTCGATTCCGACCGTGCCCGCCCGGTGCCTCCCGCCCGGGTCGCGCTGCGACCGCGCCTCTGCTGCCCGGCAAAACCGGCCCCGCCGGGCCGCCCCCCGCGCTGTCATTCCCCGCGGTCGCCGCCCCGCACGGCGCCCGTTCCTTTCCATAGCTGTGGCCCCGCTCACGCACGGCCGTGTCCCTTGGCGCTGCGAACCGCCCTTCGCCCCTCCCCTCCGCTGACAGACCCGGCCCCGCTCGCTCCCGCTCCTTGCCACGCTCGGCAGCCACCGAGGCCGCCGCCCTCTCGGCTCAGCCGGCACCGGGCGGCAGCAGCGCCGCCCAGCTCAGCCCGGGGGCAGGCACAGAGCACAGGGAAAAGCCGGCTCCGGGCGCTCTGCAGCTCCTGCAGCCCGAGCGTCTCGGCTCCTGCGGCCAGGCGCTTGCTGCTTTCCTTCCTACAGAAAAACGCCGGCTCCTTATTCTCAAAACCTGCGGATCTCTATTCCCAGCTTCTTATATTCCTGTATGCGACAGAGTAGAGAGAGAGGGCTGGCTCATTTCAAAATGAATTTACATCTAAATCAGTAGCATTTGCCTATAGACGTAAAAGTGAAGAACTTAACAGGTTTTAGTATTCTGCACACAGCCCTCGCTGGGAGGAATGGTAAAAAGTTAAAAACAAATGAAATTTTAAAAGTAGAAAGTTAGAAACAAAGTTACAACGGCAGAAATTTAGAAACAAACAAAGAGGTAAAATACAAGAAACAAACAAATTTCTAAAGGGAGAAAGTTGAAAACAAACAAAGTTAGAAACAAACAAACAAAAAAAATAGAAACAAACAAAATTAGAAAGGTAGAAATTTAGAAACAAAGTCAGAAAGGCAAGTGTTGAGCCTTTGACAGGGTACCCCTCCTTCTCGGACCAGGGTGAAAGAGCAGAGGAGGCTGCTGTTCTGCTAAGTTCTTTATTTCACGGTCTCACAGCTGTCTTGAAGGCAGAGTTCGAATGGGGTTACATGATAAAGCCAAGCAGCAGCAGCAGGCAAAAACAGCTTCTTCTATATGCTCCATACACTCTATTTTTTCTTATAGAAGTGTGGATTCCATTTGTTCATTGACCAGCAAGATTAACACACGATTCTAGTTTTCCTTAAACCCATCCCAGTCTAATTCTAACAGTCGTAAGCCTCACACAAGTGTCATCTGCCCTTGTTCCATAAGGAATCCCTCTACAGACAGGGAGTTGTCACCGGCCCCGTGCTCATGGGCTGCAGGGGACACCCGCACTGAGGAGGAAATGGAAATGGGAAAGAGGGAACTGCAACCTGATGGGACGCACCTCTGGCACCACATTTCCTCTTCTTCCTGCTGTCCTGGAAAACCCCAAGTAAATCCGGTCCCTCAGACCTTGCATCCCTGAACACCAGGAGAGCCGGTGTTTTACCCAGATCCCAGTGCCCTGCACGGCTGCGCTGACACGAGCACAGGCCGATCGCTCCGCCCAGCACCATCCCTCATTTTCTTCCCATTGCTCCCCAAGCGTCCCCAAACCACCCCAGCGTGTCTGTGCCGGGGCCAGAGCCTGCCCCGAGCCCGACCAGAGCCCTGCACCAGCTCCCACCCCCGGTGAGCTGGGAATGCACTGAGAGCTCGGCTCCCCGGGCTCCCCAGCACCCAAACCGGTCCTCAGACACACAGAAATGCCCAACCTGCCCCTCTGGGCACAGCCAAACACCACAATTCCATCATCCCCAAGCAACTCTGGCACTTGCCTCTTCACCTCTGCCCATTTCCAGTAGCCGGGGCTAGGACCGGGCTGTCAGTAATAGCATTCCCTAGGCAGTTCATCCCAGCACAGAGGAGAAGAGGAGCCTGTCCCTGACCCACACCATGGGCAGGACAAGGGGGGCCCTAGCTGGCTTTGCCTACTCCAGCACCAAAGCTCTTGGTCCCAAAGATGGGGCGAGTTCAGTGGTTTTTCCTGTCCTGAAAGAGAGCAGAAAAGGGAAGTTAATCCCACTGTGGAATCCAAGACTCCTGCATTTCCTATTTCTGCTCTGATTGCTCACCGTGGAGTTTTAGCCATGGAAAAAAAAGGAGAATGACACCATATCAAATAAAAAGTTGATTAATCCACGTAGGGGCTGTGGAGAGGATACAAAGGAGCTTTTCCATGATTTTGGGGCTTGAAGAGGGACTGAATTTCCCTCAAAGCTGGGAAGGGCCTGAGGATAATAAAGCAAAGGAGCAGCTTCATCTCTCCCTGGCAGAGAGCTCGGGGCTCCATTATGGATACAAATCAATCCCAGCAGGATTTCAAAGGGTTTCTTTAGGATGTCAGGTCCCTCTTTATCAGATCCCTGCTGGGATTCAGGGCCTGCCTGGTCACGGGGTGCTTTGATAAGGGCTGGATTTAAATCCCAGATCTGAGAACAGACATGAAAGGTCCCTGGGTTTCTAGGGGGTTGAAAAACTCAAGCTGGATTCGCTGCAGAGCTGAAAAATCAGGGTAAGAGAGAGCAAGGAGTGGCCAGCAGGCCCAGGCTCCTGATCACGCCCCTGGGATCCATGGGATCCATAGGATCCACGGCCTCTGGCACGCTGCTCCAGCACCCTGCAGGGTGACTGACAGCCGGGCAGGGGAAGGAGCCACCAGCAGCTCTGCCATGTGCACCATCATTCACCTTGCACGTGGCCTAAACAGCCACCAAGCACTGATGGACTGACTGAGCCGAAAATATCGGAGAGATCTCAGTTTGCACTCCAAATTCCCTGCAGCCTGTTCCCTTCCTGATCCATCCCTTCAAGCAGCAAGAGTGGAATTCCTTCCATCGTTGCTCTTTCCCTCCTGTTTTCCACTCAACAAGAAAAAGAGCAGCCACGTGAACAGGAGTAAAAGCCCCAAACCCACAAAAAAGCACATTCTCAGCATCACTAATCCCTGCCAAACTGCCAGGAACCTTCCAAAACTACATCCAAGCTTGGAAACAGGGATCCAGTTGTTTGTTTAAGCAGCTATTGATCCAGTCTCTTCCAGCTAATTAAACTATTCACTATTTAAACTCATTAAACTGCTCATCCTGCTCCTGGCAGCCAGAGGCAAAGAAGAAATCGTGTCTAGATTAAATGGTGTTGGTGAATGTGCCCATCCCAGTCCTTGGAGAGGTTGGAATTGCATCCCTGTTCCTCTGCTCTCTTTTCCTTCCTTTTTCCTGCAGTGATTCCCACCCGGATTCCTCAGCTCCAGCTCTCTGAGCAGCCTCAGGGGGAGCATTTCATCCCCTTGGAGCCAACTCCATTTGTTGCATCCTTCATGCCTCAACCACCCCTAAAAGCAGGCAAGTGCTGATGGGCAGTGCAGCTGCTTCCACTTGGGAATGTTTCCAGTGGAACAGGGAGGGAATTCTGAGAAGCTTCCACCCACTGCACGTTATTGCTGGATAAAAGGTGAGGCAGCAAAGGATCAACAAAGGGAGATTTCAGCAAGACAAAGTCCAGACAGAGAGGCTGCAAGTGTGGCTGGGGCTGCTAAACTGGGAAAACTGCAAGGTCAGGCTGTGGGAACATGGATTATACTGAGGTCTGGAACTGGTGTTGGGAAGAGAGGGAGAAGGAGAAGGAGGAGAAGGAGGAGAAGGAGGAGAAGGAGGAGAAGGAGGAGAAGGAGGAGAAGGAGGAGAAGGAGGAGAAGGAGGAGAAGGAGGAGAAGGAGGAGAAGGAGGAGAAGGAGGAGAAGGAGGAGAAGGAGGAGAAGGAGAAGGAGAAGGAGGAGGAGGAGAAGGAGAAGGAGGAGGAGGAGAAGGAGGAGAAGGAGGAGAAGGAGGAGAAGGAGGAGAAGGAGGAGAAGGAGGAGAAGGAGGAGAAGGAGGAGAAGGAGGAGAAGGAGGAGAAGGAGGAGAAGGAGGAGAAGGAGAAGGGCCCGAAGTAACTGCACAGTGAATTTCCTTACCATGAGCCAGGCTCATTCCCTGAGCTGACCAATATCACCGAGCTCCCCTTCATGGCACAGCCCTGCCAGTAAAGAACAGAAGTTCCTGCTGCTCCCACTGGAATTCTGTAGCGTGCCTGGCATTCCATACGTTCTGCTGCCTGAGAATTCCTGCAGCCGTCCTCGGGAAGAGCAGTTCACTGCCACAGGAGGAACAAGAGGAAAGCAGCTGCCACTCTCGGGTTCTGTGCCCTGTAAAAAGTAAAAGCAGATAAAGATCAAAGCTCCATAAAGCTGGAACCATCTCCAACCTCGGGACAGCACTTCTGTGGGAAAAGCGTAGATGGGCAATTAGGAAGGAGATCATCATGCAAATGGGCAAGGGGGGGGAATTAAATTCTGCTGCTTTCTGATTGAGGCCTGCTTCAATTTGCAGCCTTTATAATATCAGTTTAATGGGACTTTTTGTGCTTTAAAGAGGTTTTTATTAGCTGGGGGTTGTCCCTGCCTGGACTGAGGCACAGCACAATGAGTCTTCTGCCTCCTGAAGCCGTGTCGTTATCCCAGCATCTGAAATTAAAAACCAGCACTCTGGGAAACCTCTCTACTCTGAGGAGAAGTGTGAGGAGCGTTTGGGTCTGTGGAAAGCCTGGAACAGCTCTGAGAGACACCAAACATCCTGTGGATCCCAATAAACAGCAAAACATTCCAGCAGCTCCTTCCAACACCGCCCTTGTAGGGAACTCTGTCACCCCAGTGGGTATTTGTGGGAGTAAGGAAGAAATCCCACTGATGACCTCAGTGTGATCACCTCTGGTTCGTCTGGGGATAAATCTCCTTTATCCTTCTGGGAGAATAAAGGAATCCAATGCTGCCTTAATCCCCAGCTCCTCAGAGTCTGCATTTCCAGAATCCATCTCCTGGCCCAGCATGGGAAGGGTTGTCCAGCGCTGGAACAGCTGCCCAGGGCAGTGGTGGAGTCACCAACCCTGGAAGTGCTCATAAAATACATGGATATGGCACTTGAGTGTTCATAAAATACCTGGGGAAATACATGCGTAAATATAGGGATAAATTCATGGGTAAATACGTGGATAAAAATATGGATAAATGTATATGGATAAACATATATGGATAATCCATGGATAAATATAGGGATAAATATGTAGGGATAAATATGTATGGATAAATACAGACCTTGCTTCCCTGAAGACCAGGAGAGCCGGTGTTTTACCCAGATCCCAGTGCCCTGCACGGCTGCGCTGACACGAGCGCAGGCCGATCGCTCCGCCCAGCACCATCCCTCATTCTCCTCCCACGGCTCCCCAAGAGGCCCCAAACCACCCCAGCGTGTCTGTGCCGGGGCCAGGGCCTGCCCCGAGCCCGACCAGAGGCTGTCACCCAGCCCTGCACCAGCTCCCACCCCCGGGTGAGCTGGGAATGCACTGAGAGCTCGGCTCCCCGGGCTCCCCAGCACCCAAACCGGTCCTCAGACACACAGAAATGCCCAACCTGCCCCTCTGGGCACAGCCAAACACCACAATTCCATCATCCCCAAGCAACTCTGGCACTTGCCTCTTCATCTCTGCCCATTTCCAGTAGCCGGGGCTGGGACCGGGCTGTCAGTAATAGCATTCCCTAGGCAGTTCATCCCAGCGCAGAGGAGAAGAGGAGCCTGTCCCTGACCCACACCATGGGCAGGACAAGGGGGGCCCTAGCTGGCTTTGCCTACTCCAGCACCAAAGCTCTTGGTCCCAAAGATGGGGCGAGTTCAGTGGTTTTTCCTGTCCTGAAAGAGAGCAGAAAAGGGAAGTTAATCCCACTGTGGAATCCAAGACTCCTGCATTTCCTATTTCTGCTCTGATTGCTCACCGTGGAGTTTTAGCTATGGAAAAAAAAAGGAGAATGACACCATATCAAATAAAAAGTGCCCTTTTCCAGCATTTTTATTCCAGGCATTAAAAGGATGCTCATTTCTCTTCTAGCATTGTTTCCCTCATTTTAGGAGAACCGTTTTCATCCCAGGCCCCACTCGTCAGTTGTTCGATCCTCTGGCACTGGATTTGGACAAAAGAAGGGACGCACCTGGACTGCAGGAAATCACTGAGAGAAACCCTTCCAAAACGTGACAGAGAAAAACAACAGGAGATGCAGGAAGACACATCCCTCATTTGCACGTCTGGAACGCTTTTCTAAAGACTTCTCTGCATCTGGATGCTCTTTGCTCTTGGCTTTCTTCACAGGAATGCATTTGCTGCTAAACACGTCTCAGACCCTTACCTGATCGGGATAAGGTGGGATGGAGATGAAGACTCCCACAGGGAATAGCCAGGGAGATGCAGGGCCTGGGAACATCAAGGACGGAGAAGAGAAGGAACAGGGATTGTTTTTCTTGTTTAGAGCCAGCAGTGCTGTGAGCTTGGAGAACACACGGCACCGCAGGGATCCAGGGCAGGAGCGGGATAACTCCGGGATAAGGGGAATCTGCTCCCACTCCAGGGCTGTGCCAGGGAAGGAGGGGAATTTTTTAGTGCCTTCATTACACACAAAAACCAAACCCAGCACCACCGAGCTGGGCTTTCGTGAGCTGCAAAACAAAGCGGCCCCTGGCCTTTGGGGGAACACAACCTCACCGAGTCACGGAGCCAGGGGATGACACTTGGGAATGATCCTTGCTGCTGCCTGCAGGCAAATCGGATGAGGGAGCCACAGGAGCTGTGGGGTTTCCTGCTCTTCCTGCAACGCCATCGGGCCAGACCAGGAGACCTTTCCTGGAACAGATCTTCCCTGTAAAGGGAGCTACACCAAAGCTCAAGCCCTCATTTAGAGACCCTTGGAAAAGCAAAGGTGAGAGGGGATTACCTGGAGCCCCAGGGGACCGAGGCGAAGGCGATGAAGAAGCAGACAGCAAAGTGCTTCCACTGCTTCTCACTCCAGCAAAGGGAACATCCCTGGAATTTCATGTCCAGCGTCGCTCCCAAACCCCACAGGTGAACCCACACGTACTCCAGGACTGATCTCCTTCAAACTTCCAGCAGCACAGACTCACCGGGAGGAACTGCAATCCAAGGACACACAGCAGCAACCGTCTTCCCGCTTGCCCCTCTCTCCACATTTTCCCTTTCCAGCGGGATGCAGGTGCCACCCCCCAGAGGCAGGAAAACTGCCTTGCAATCCGCTACAAAACCTGCCTGGAAAGCCCAGGATGCCCGGAGCCAGCAGCCGTTTCTCCTGGAGCTCCTGCTGACAGGCATTTGAAGCCTGCTGTGCCTCACAGCTGCTTTTCTGCCAAGGGCATTCCCATCTTTTCTTTTTTAGCCCAAAGAAAGGTTTGCAAAGCTGAGTTTTGTGAGAAGCGCTTCATATTTGGATCATTCTTAACTTGGAGTTTCCCTTGGCACCAAAATCAGGGGCTCACCTTTTGCTTGGAGCTTGGCTGAAGTCCTCAGCAATGCCAGGGAATGTGGCCATTGGAGGCTTTGGGCAGATTTGGCTCATCTGCCTTTTTAGGCCTTGTTTCTTTCTCTCAGCCTTCCCACTGGATTGTGGCCTCCGAGGAATACGTAAAATCCCATTCCATTCCTATTCTTTCGGACAATTTTTTGCACCGTCCCTGTACAAAACGAGGCCCCCTGTTCGGATGCTTTTCCCCACCGTTCCCCGGCACTTTTATCTGCCGGTGCATTCCCTGCGTTGCTTGGGCTCTTCCCAGCTCTCTGAGCTCCTTCACAAGGCAGGAGATCGATTTGGCCCAGGAACTAAACCCTCCCGAGGAATTGTCTGATGCCATCTCCGCATTTGACACCTGATCCTTGTGCTCAAAGGATCCCTCTTTCTTCCCTTCAGCCAATTCCAAGGCTCGCTGCCCCCAGCTGCGATCAGGCCCCAGCCTGATCCCTGCAGTCTTCCCTGCCGGGATCCTGCTCAGGAATCCCTGGGCTACAAATGTAAGAATTCGTTCTTCCCACCCCTGCCCAGTTCCAAAGGATTTGGTGTCTGCCTTACCCGGCTGGAGCCTGCTTCCAACTCTGTTCTTGCTGCTTCTGCTGCTTTCCAGTTCCCAGGAATTCCACCGACGGAGCGACAGCGTTTTCCAGCTCCGCCAGGATTCCCTCTGCTGCGTTTGGGTGCTGGAAGGATATCAAAACCAGGCTCTCTGGGGCTTTACTATCAGGAAATTACATCCCCGGATTTGTTCATTTCCAAATATTATCTCTTCCCAACAAAGCACTGGGCATCCAAGGAATACAGAAAGTGATGGGCTGACCACTGCTTACTCCTCTGGAATGTCAGAGCTTGGAAAAAAAGGGCACTTGAGGCTTCTCCTGGTGCTGCCCGTGAGGTGTATTTTACTTGAGAGCCCCTTCCCGTGTCTTTCCCTGTATCCACCAAAAAATCCACCCCTTCATTCCCCAGCTGCTTGCTTCCTCCCTCTTTTCCTGTATCCAACAGAATTTTAACAGGTCAATAGTCCCCTCTGCAAGAGCACCTTTCATTCCAAACCTAAGAACAAACGAATCACTTCCCTTCCACCGTCCTTATTAGGATTCCACTGAGAGCAGTGGATGGAAAATGATCCTCTCCTGGTCCCTGCTGGATTCCCGGAGCAGGGATCCTTTCCCTCTTTCCCCCCACCACGGTGCCCTCCTCCCCCTCCCGCCCCACCCCACACCCTTTTCAGGCTTTGTTCCACAGCTTTTGCCTCCAGGCCTCAGATCCTTTCGTTCTCCACGAGCTCCCAGCAGCTCCACAGCCTTTCCTCTCCCATCCCGACCATTTCTCCGGGAATGGAGCTCCGCATTTCAATTGCCTTCTCTTTTCTCTGACTACTCCCACCAATCCAGAAGACCTAAAGCTGACACAAGGAACACTCGGTGCCCACAAATCCAAACCCAGACCCGGCCATCCCCAAACCAGCAACTCCCGGACAATTTGCGTTCATTCCAACCTAACACTGAGGACTCACCCAACCCTTCAAAATTCCCAAGAAATATCCTGTTGCCTTCACAGCTCCCAGGGGATTCTGCTTCGTGCTCACACGAAGGATTTGGGACTTCCCTGAAAAAACCCGTGCAGGGCACGCTGGAATCCCCGATCCCGTGAATCCGGGGAGCGTTAAAAGCTCGGTCCAGCCTGGGCCCCCGGAAATTTTTGCCAAGTATCCCCCAAGTCCTCGGGATAACAGAACTCTCTGGTACTGCATTTTTGGCGTTGTAAAGCCTGGAATTCCTTTATTCCTAGTGCTGGGCTCTGCATATGGCCGAGAAAATCCCGGCCTCCACACAGACCCAGATTCCAAACTTTTGGATACATTTCAGCAAGCCGAGAAATTCACCTTCCCTACTTCTTCTTAAGGGCATCCTTCTCTTCCCTTACCCGGCGCGCTCTCTCCCACTGGGGGTGGGTTTTCCCCTTCCCATGCTAATTAGTCCCTACTTCTAGGAGGTTTAGGTACCTTTCTTCCCTGGGACGGATTTCTTAACACAGCTACCGAGGCTTTGGGAGTCTCCTTTATCTTCTACTTTCTGGATCCATAAATGCCACAATCCAGACGCCCAACTTCAACAAGACATCCTTTCTACCTAAAAACACACACTCTCAACTCTTAGATCTTTTAAAGTTTTACCCCCGCAAAATTCCCCTATTTTTCCACCACTGAATTCCTCAGTCCTGCTTCCAAGGATTTCTTGAATACCACGGGGCTTTTCTCAAGATTTACCCCCACGACCTTCCCTACGTGCCCACTGCTCATCACCTCATTTTTCCCTCAATGTGGTCGTTCTCCACCCCAGAGAGTTTGTCAAGTGTTGCCTCCAAAATGTTCCCCATCTCTCCACTACTCAGTTCCCCATTTTGCCTCCAAAATATTCAATCTGTCCCCTCCAGACTGCATCCACTTTTACCCCCAGCGTTTTACTTCCTCTACAATATTGATTCAACCTTTTCCACCCCAAAAATCTGCATTCTCTCCCTTAAACAGCACCTCAGCTTTTCCCTCAAAAATGCCCCAGAGGGAAACTCAGATTCAGCCCCCAAACTCCCATTTGCCTACACAAACAGTTCTTGTGGCCCCTCTCAATTCCCCCAGGCTTTCAGCTCAAGGAAGAACTGGAAGCCCATTCCCTCATCTCCACCCTTGTTTTGCTTTCCTGGAAAACCTTGCGATCCCACACTTTCTCCAAGAGATCTGCTGGGAGTACTGGAAGGTTTGCTCTCTCAGAGCGCCAGGGGGCTTTACAGCACTTGTTCCTCTGCATCTTTACCCTTTTATCAGCTTTCCCCTGGAACGGTGTTGTGGGAGAAGCTTGGAACTACCAGAAATGGATCGCGTTCACATTTTTTCCCCACCAGTTTTTATCTGGTTTCAGATTCCTGGAATTACCCTCAAATGTGCCCAGGAACACTGCTGTGAAAGGATCAATGAGAAGAACAGCCGGAAAGCAGAAAACCACCTCCAGCAGCAGCCACAATGATCCCATTTCTCTTCTTACCTGGTCCTGCCAGAGCTCCCAACAGCCATTCCCATTCCAAAACAAGAGCTATGGAAGACATTCCTGCTGTCCGTGAGGGTGAGGCGGCAGTTCTGGATGTTCTTCGCTGTGCAATCAGACAACAAACAGAGTGTAAATGATCCTGGTGGTCCCTTCCAAGCCAAACCAGCCCGTGATTCCATGCGTGGATCAGCACCTGTCCCAGCTCCATTCCAGAAACCTCCTCCCACTAACCCAGAACTTTCCTTTTTCTGCTCAACATCAGGGGTTTGCTGCCGAGTGCCCCGGGCAGGGGACGCCTCAGCCTTCCCTGGGACCGCAGCATTCCCTGGGCTGCCTCAGCATCCCCTGCGCTGCTGTTCCACGCCCATCCCGTGGTCCAGCGCCGTTCCGGGCTGCAGTGCCGGGCTCTCCCCACGAGGCGGCAGCACCGGGAGCGAGCAGCCCCGGCCGGTCCCGCTGTCTCGGGGCAGCTGCGCCTTTAACCCGCCCTGAGCCGGCGGGGCCGTGAACACAGCGGGCACAAACGCCACCGCTCCCCTTTATTTCACCCTCAGAGGCACAGGATCGCAGCATTTCCTGGGCTGCAAGGGACCCACAGGGAGCATCGAGTCCAAATCCTGGCCCTGCACCCCAAGAATCCCACCCTGTGCCCGAGAGCCTTGTTCAGACCCAAACGCTTCCCCCAAGATCCTGAAAACACAGCGGGGCTGGGAGAAGGATGACCACGGAGGATTTTTTTATACAGATCTCCTTGCACGATCGTTAAATAACATTATTAGACAGTCCATGAACGCATCCCTGTGCCGGGACAGCCACCCCTGTGCCGGAACACTCATCCCTGGGCCGGAATACCGATCCCCCGCGGCCCCCACCGTCCGCTCGGGGCTGTCCCCGTTCCCCGCTCACCTCCGAGCCCGGAGCACCCGCCCCGGTGCCCCCGGCCCGGCAGCGCTGCTCCCCGGGCTCCCCGCCATCGCCGCTCCTGGCGAAGAAGGGCGGAAGTCACCGGTACCGCACCGATGTGGCTATTCGACCTTCTCAAGATGGCGGCCGGAAGGACCCCCCCCCCCCCCCCCGCTCCGTCTATTCGACTGCCTGAATGCTCCCGCCTGCCCCAGGCGCCGCTGACCCCACAGTCGGTGTCCGCGTAGCGGGAAACGCCTCAGAAAATTGCGTGCAAGCGCTGGGCTGGCGTCGGCGTCGGCGTCGCGTTCAGGCAGCCGAGTAGACGCAGCTTGGGGGGGGCCTTCCCTGCCGCCATATTGAGAAGGTCAGAAAACAGTGCACACGACCGCCATCTTGAGTGTGGCAGTGACGACACTTCCGCCCTTCGCCGCCATCTTGGGTGCTGGCAGAAGCCACTTCCGGTCGAGCCGCCATCTTTAGTGTGGTACACTTAGGGCCCCCGCCGCCCCTCACAAGGGCTTCTGTCTAGTCGGCTGCCTGAATCCGGCCCGGACTCCGACGCCGGCCCCGCGCTTTCCGCGCGATTTTCCGCCGTGCTTCCCGGTGCGAGGACACGGCTGGCGGGGTCAGCCGCGCCGGAGGCGGGCGACGGCTCCGCGACCGGCGGCAGGCATCGGCAGGGACACCTCTCGCAGGGGGCCTACTGCGTCCGCCATCTTGAGTGTGGCGGAAGTGTAAACCACCCTCTGCAAGGTCCTGGCAGATAATAAAATAATAAAATAAAATAAAGACTGTCATATTCTAATAAAAACGTCACTTAACGCCGTCCCGAGAGCGCGGAACTGCGCCTTCCTTTCCGAGCCGCCTCCTTGAGAGCGACACGCGGGCGGCTCGATTCCGACCGTGCCCGCCCGGTGCCTCCCGCCCGGGTCGCGCTGCGACCGCGCCTCTGCTGCCCGGCAAAACCGGCCCCGCCGGGCCGCCCCCCGCGCTGTCATTCCCCGCGGTCGCCGCCCCGCACGGCGCCCGTTCCTTTCCATAGCTGTGGCCCCGCTCACGCACGGCCGTGTCCCTTGGCGCTGCGAACCGCCCTTCGCCCCTCCCCTCCGCTGACAGACCCGGCCCCGCTCGCTCCCGCTCCTTGCCACGCTCGGCAGCCACCGAGGCCGCCGCCCTCTCGGCTCAGCCGGCACCGGGCGGCAGCAGCGCCGCCCAGCTCAGCCCGGGGGCAGGCACAGAGCACAGGGAAAAGCCGGCTCCGGGCGCTCTGCAGCTCCTGCAGCCCGAGCGTCTCGGCTCCTGCGGCCAGGCGCTTGCTGCTTTCCTTCCTACAGAAAAACGCCGGCTCCTTATTCTCAAAACCTGCGGATCTCTATTCCCAGCTTCTTATATTCCTGTATGCGACAGAGTAGAGAGAGAGGGCTGGCTCATTTCAAAATGAATTTACATCTAAATCAGTAGCATTTGCCTATAGACGTAAAAGTGAAGAACTTAACAGGTTTTAGTATTCTGCACACAGCCCTCGCTGGGAGGAATGGTAAAAAGTTAAAAACAAATGAAATTTTAAAAGTAGAAAGTTAGAAACAAAGTTACAACGGCAGAAATTTAGAAACAAACAAAGAGGTAAAATACAAGAAACAAACAAATTTCTAAAGGGAGAAAGTTGAAAACAAACAAAGTTAGAAACAAACAAACAAAAAAAATAGAAACAAACAAAATTAGAAAGGTAGAAATTTAGAAACAAAGTCAGAAAGGCAAGTGTTGAGCCTTTGACAGGGTACCCCTCCTTCTCGGACCAGGGTGAAAGAGCAGAGGAGGCTGCTGTTCTGCTAAGTTCTTTATTTCACGGTCTCACAGCTGTCTTGAAGGCAGAGTTCGAATGGGGTTACATGATAAAGCCAAGCAGCAGCAGCAGGCAAAAACAGCTTCTTCTATATGCTCCATACACTCTATTTTTTCTTATAGAAGTGTGGATTCCATTTGTTCATTGACCAGCAAGATTAACACACGATTCTAGTTTTCCTTAAACCCATCCCAGTCTAATTCTAACAGTCGTAAGCCTCACACAAGTGTCATCTGCCCTTGTTCCATAAGGAATCCCTCTACAGACAGGGAGTTGTCACCGGCCCCGTGCTCATGGGCTGCAGGGGACACCCGCACTGAGGAGGAAATGGAAATGGGAAAGAGGGAACTGCAACCTGATGGGACGCACCTCTGGCACCACATTTCCTCTTCTTCCTGCTGTCCTGGAAAACCCCAAGTAAATCCGGTCCCTCAGACCTTGCATCCCTGAACACCAGGAGAGCCGGTGTTTTACCCAGATCCCAGTGCCCTGCACGGCTGCGCTGACACGAGCACAGGCCGATCGCTCCGCCCAGCACCATCCCTCATTTTCTTCCCATTGCTCCCCAAGCGTCCCCAAACCACCCCAGCGTGTCTGTGCCGGGGCCAGAGCCTGCCCCGAGCCCGACCAGAGCCCTGCACCAGCTCCCACCCCCGGTGAGCTGGGAATGCACTGAGAGCTCGGCTCCCCGGGCTCCCCAGCACCCAAACCGGTCCTCAGACACACAGAAATGCCCAACCTGCCCCTCTGGGCACAGCCAAACACCACAATTCCATCATCCCCAAGCAACTCTGGCACTTGCCTCTTCACCTCTGCCCATTTCCAGTAGCCGGGGCTAGGACCGGGCTGTCAGTAATAGCATTCCCTAGGCAGTTCATCCCAGCACAGAGGAGAAGAGGAGCCTGTCCCTGACCCACACCATGGGCAGGACAAGGGGGGCCCTAGCTGGCTTTGCCTACTCCAGCACCAAAGCTCTTGGTCCCAAAGATGGGGCGAGTTCAGTGGTTTTTCCTGTCCTGAAAGAGAGCAGAAAAGGGAAGTTAATCCCACTGTGGAATCCAAGACTCCTGCATTTCCTATTTCTGCTCTGATTGCTCACCGTGGAGTTTTAGCCATGGAAAAAAAAGGAGAATGACACCATATCAAATAAAAAGTTGATTAATCCACGTAGGGGCTGTGGAGAGGATACAAAGGAGCTTTTCCATGATTTTGGGGCTTGAAGAGGGACTGAATTTCCCTCAAAGCTGGGAAGGGCCTGAGGATAATAAAGCAAAGGAGCAGCTTCATCTCTCCCTGGCAGAGAGCTCGGGGCTCCATTATGGATACAAATCAATCCCAGCAGGATTTCAAAGGGTTTCTTTAGGATGTCAGGTCCCTCTTTATCAGATCCCTGCTGGGATTCAGGGCCTGCCTGGTCACGGGGTGCTTTGATAAGGGCTGGATTTAAATCCCAGATCTGAGAACAGACATGAAAGGTCCCTGGGTTTCTAGGGGGTTGAAAAACTCAAGCTGGATTCGCTGCAGAGCTGAAAAATCAGGGTAAGAGAGAGCAAGGAGTGGCCAGCAGGCCCAGGCTCCTGATCACGCCCCTGGGATCCATGGGATCCATAGGATCCACGGCCTCTGGCACGCTGCTCCAGCACCCTGCAGGGTGACTGACAGCCGGGCAGGGGAAGGAGCCACCAGCAGCTCTGCCATGTGCACCATCATTCACCTTGCACGTGGCCTAAACAGCCACCAAGCACTGATGGACTGACTGAGCCGAAAATATCGGAGAGATCTCAGTTTGCACTCCAAATTCCCTGCAGCCTGTTCCCTTCCTGATCCATCCCTTCAAGCAGCAAGAGTGGAATTCCTTCCATCGTTGCTCTTTCCCTCCTGTTTTCCACTCAACAAGAAAAAGAGCAGCCACGTGAACAGGAGTAAAAGCCCCAAACCCACAAAAAAGCACATTCTCAGCATCACTAATCCCTGCCAAACTGCCAGGAACCTTCCAAAACTACATCCAAGCTTGGAAACAGGGATCCAGTTGTTTGTTTAAGCAGCTATTGATCCAGTCTCTTCCAGCTAATTAAACTATTCACTATTTAAACTCATTAAACTGCTCATCCTGCTCCTGGCAGCCAGAGGCAAAGAAGAAATCGTGTCTAGATTAAATGGTGTTGGTGAATGTGCCCATCCCAGTCCTTGGAGAGGTTGGAATTGCATCCCTGTTCCTCTGCTCTCTTTTCCTTCCTTTTTCCTGCAGTGATTCCCACCCGGATTCCTCAGCTCCAGCTCTCTGAGCAGCCTCAGGGGGAGCATTTCATCCCCTTGGAGCCAACTCCATTTGTTGCATCCTTCATGCCTCAACCACCCCTAAAAGCAGGCAAGTGCTGATGGGCAGTGCAGCTGCTTCCACTTGGGAATGTTTCCAGTGGAACAGGGAGGGAATTCTGAGAAGCTTCCACCCACTGCACGTTATTGCTGGATAAAAGGTGAGGCAGCAAAGGATCAACAAAGGGAGATTTCAGCAAGACAAAGTCCAGACAGAGAGGCTGCAAGTGTGGCTGGGGCTGCTAAACTGGGAAAACTGCAAGGTCAGGCTGTGGGAACATGGATTATACTGAGGTCTGGAACTGGTGTTGGGAAGAGAGGGAGAAGGAGAAGGAGGAGAAGGAGGAGAAGGAGGAGAAGGAGGAGAAGGAGGAGAAGGAGGAGAAGGAGGAGAAGGAGGAGAAGGAGGAGAAGGAGGAGAAGGAGGAGAAGGAGGAGAAGGAGGAGAAGGAGGAGAAGGAGGAGAAGGAGGAGAAGGAGGAGAAGGAGAAGGAGAAGGAGGAGGAGGAGAAGGAGAAGGAGGAGGAGGAGAAGGAGGAGAAGGAGGAGAAGGAGGAGAAGGAGGAGAAGGAGGAGAAGGAGGAGAAGGAGGAGAAGGAGGAGAAGGAGGAGAAGGAGGAGAAGGAGGAGAAGGAGAAGGGCCCGAAGTAACTGCACAGTGAATTTCCTTACCATGAGCCAGGCTCATTCCCTGAGCTGACCAATATCACCGAGCTCCCCTTCATGGCACAGCCCTGCCAGTAAAGAACAGAAGTTCCTGCTGCTCCCACTGGAATTCTGTAGCGTGCCTGGCATTCCATACGTTCTGCTGCCTGAGAATTCCTGCAGCCGTCCTCGGGAAGAGCAGTTCACTGCCACAGGAGGAACAAGAGGAAAGCAGCTGCCACTCTCGGGTTCTGTGCCCTGTAAAAAGTAAAAGCAGATAAAGATCAAAGCTCCATAAAGCTGGAACCATCTCCAACCTCGGGACAGCACTTCTGTGGGAAAAGCGTAGATGGGCAATTAGGAAGGAGATCATCATGCAAATGGGCA